>NW_026600577.1:0-82500 GCF_029448725.1 Salvelinus fontinalis | reverse complement strand
ATCGATGCCGGTTATGATATCGTTTAGGACCCTGAGCGTGGCTGAGGTGCACCCATGACCAGCTCTGAAACCAGATTGCATAGCGCAGAAGGTATGGTGGGATTCGAAATGGTCGGTAATCTGTTTGTTAACTTGGCTTTCGAAGACCTTAGAAAGGTATTATATAAATACCTTCTATGCTAATTTCGAGGCTAGCAACACTGAACAATGCATGAGAGCACCAGCTGTTCCGGACGACTGTGTGATCATGCTTTCCGTAGATGATGTGAGTAATACGACCTTAACATTCACAAGGCCGGAGGGCCAGACGGATTACCAAGATATTTACTCAGTGTCTTCACTGTCATGTTCAACCTCCCTGACCCAGTCTGTAATACCTATATGTTTTCCAGCAGACCACCATAGTCCCTGTGCCCAAGAACGCCTAGGTAACCTGTCTAAATGACTAGCGCCCCGTAGCACTCACATCTGTTGCCATGAAATGCTTTGAAAGGCTGGTAATGGCTCACATCAACACCATCATCCCAGACACCCTGGACCCACTCCGATTTGCATACCGCCCAAACAGAACCATGGTAAAGATATGAAGTTCTCTACCTGCTCCAGTGTGGTGTGTTTTGTGGTTCTACAGTTGGAGAACCTGATGTACTACACAGAGAACAATCACAACAAAGTGGTTCTGCGGGATTTCTACCTGTCCAAGTTTGAGAACGGTTCCATCACAGAACCCTGTGGAACACCGGAGTACCTGGGTAAGGTACCTCTCTCTCTCTCCCCTCTTTCTGCTCTCCTCCTCTCTGTATCTCCCTTCTCTCCTCCAGTCCTCTATCTACAATAAAGGGAAGCTCAGTCATTCACACCAGAGACTAGTTACGTTAATCAGATAAATAATGAGAGCTGGAGAAATAGAGGGAGGGAAATAAATGAACTGAACTGAAAAAAATAAGTGCAGAAATAAAGGAGGGCCGAGAGAGAAGAGAGAGAGGGAAGAGAGAGAGGGAAGAGAGTGAAGAGAGAGAGAGGGAAGAGAGAGAGAGAGAGGGAAGAGAGAGAGAGAGAGAGGGAAGAGAGAGAGAGAGAGAGAGAGAGAGGGAAGAAAGAGAGAGAGAGAGAGAGGGAAGAGAGGGAAGAGAGAGGGAAGAGAGAGAGAGGGAAGAGAGAGAGAGGGAAGAGAGAGAGAGAGAGAGAGAGAGAGAGGGAAGAAAGAGAGAGAGAGAGAGAGGGAAGAGAGGGAAGAGAGAGGGAAGAGAGAGAGAGGGAAGAGAGAGAGGGAAGAGAGAGAGAGAGAGAGGGAAGAGAGAGAGAGAGAGGGAAGAGAGAGAGAGAGAGAGAGAGAGAGAGAGAGGGAAGAGAGAGGGGAGAGAGAGAGGGAAGAGAGAGAGAGAGGGAAGAGAGAGAGGGAAGAGAGAGAGGGAAGAGAGAGAGGGAAGAGAGAGAGGGAAGAGAGAGAGGGAAGAGAGAGAGTGGAGAGAGAGAGAGTGGAGAGAGAGAGTGAAGACAGAGAGTGAAGAGAGAGAGGGAAGAGAGAGAGGGAAGAGAGAGAGTGAAGAGAGAGAGTGAAGAGAGAGAGTGAAGAGAGAGAGTGGAGAGAGAGAGAGTGGAGAGAGAGAAAGTGGAGAGAGAGAGTGAAGAGAGAGAGTGAAGAGAGGGGAAAGAGAGAGGAGAGAGAGGGAAGAGAGAGAGTGGAGAGAGGGAGAGTGGAGAGAGAGAGAAAGTGGAGAGAGAGAGTGAAGAGAGAGAGTGAAGAGAGAGAGTGAAGAGAGGGGGAAGAGAGAGGAGAGAGGGGGAAGAGAGAGGAGGAGGATGCAGACTGATTCATCTAGCTGATGATTAATGAAGCAAGTGTGTTCTTTTACTCTCTGTCCCCCCACCTCTCCATCACCCCTTAACCTTCTCTCTGTCCCCCACCTCTCCATCACCCCTTAACCTTCTCTCTGTCCCCCCACCTCTCCATCGCCCCTTAACCTTCTCTCTGTCCCCCACCTCCCCACCTCTCCATCACCCCTTAACCTTCTCTCTGTCCCCCCACCTCTCCATCACCCCTTAACCTTCTCTCTGTCCCCCACCTCCCCACCTCTCCATCACCCCTTAACCTTCTCTCTGTCCCCCACCTCTCCATCACCCCTTAACCTACTCTCTGTCCCCCACCTCTCCATCACCCCTTAACCTACTCTCTGTCCCCCACCTCTCCATCACCCCTTAACCTTCTCTCTGTCCCCCACCTCTCCATCACCCCTTAACCTTCTCTCTCTCTCTCTCAGCTCCGGAGGTTGTGGCCAGACACCGGTACGGTCGACCAGTGGACTGTTGGGCAGTAGGGGTCATCATGTATATACTGTGAGTGTTCATAGAGGAGTTATAACATGTCGGCTACATACTGTGAGTGTTCATAGAGGAGTTATAACATGTCGGCTACATACTGTGAGTGTTCATAGAGGAGTTATAACATGTTGGTTACATACTGTGAGTGTTCATAGAGGAGTTATAACATGTCGGCTACATACTGTGAGTGTTCATAGAGGAGTTATAACATGTCGGCTACATACTGTGAGTGTTCATAGAGGAGTTATAACATGTCGGCTACATACTGTGAGTGTTCATAGAGGAGTAATAACATGTCGGTTACATACTGTGAGTGTTCATAGAGGAGTTATAACATGTCGACTACATACAGTGAGTTTTCATAGTGGAGTTATAACATGTCGGCTACATACTGTGAGTGTTCATAGAGGAGTTATAACATGTCGGCTACATACTGTGAGTGTTCATAGAGGAGTTATAACATGTCGGTTACATACTGTGAGTGTTCATAGAGGAGTTATAACATGTCGGCTACATACTGTGAGTGTTCATAGAGGAGTTATAACATGTCGGCTACATACTGTGAGTGTTCATAGAGGAGTTATAACATGTCGGCTACATACTGTGAGTGTTCATAGAGGAGTAATAACATGTCGGTTACATACTGTGAGTGTTCATAGAGGAGTTATAACATGTCGACTACATACAGTGAGTTTTCATAGTGGAGTTATAACATGTCGGCTACATACTGTGAGTGTTCATAGAGGAGTTATAACATGTCGGCTACATACTGTGAGTGTTCATAGAGGAGTTATAACATGTCGGCTACATACTGTGAGTGCTCATAGAGGAGTTATAACATGTCGGCTACATACTGTGAGTGTTCATAGAGGAGTAATAACATGTCGGCTACATACTGTGAGTGTTCATAGAGGAGTTATAACATGTCGGTTACATACTGTGAGTGTTCATAGATGAGTTATAACATGTCGGCTACATACTGTGAGTGTTCATAGAGGAGTTATAACATGTCGGCTACATACTGTGAGTGTTCAAAGAGGAGTTATAACATGTCGACTACATACTGTGAGCGTTCAAAGAGGAGTTATAACATGTCGGCTACATACTGTGAGTGTTCATAGAGGAGTTATAACAGGGGGAACTCTGGGTCTCAACTTACTGAATAGTAAAATAAACAAAGAGCAAGTTAGACATTTGGTTGGACATCAGCAATTTTTCAGCTAATTTGTTGTTATTTTTAAGTCTTGGTTTCAATAGTTAATATTTTTTCTTAGAGGTTGTCAGTTGAATAGGCTCTCTGCAAGGTTTTGTATATCCTCTACAGAGTACCTAACCCGGATCCGGGAGCACCCCCCACCTCCCCCACACTGATTAGCATCGCTAGCATAGCGTCACAATTAAATAGTAGCATCTAAATATCATTAAATCACAAGTCCAAGACACCCAATGAAAGACACAGATCTTGTGAATAAAACCACCATTTCAGATGTTTTAAATGTTTTACAGGGAAGACAAAATATGTAAATCTATTAGCTAAACACGTTAGCAAAAGACACCATTTTCTTACTCCAACAGTTTCTTACTCCATCAGGTGCTATCACCAATTCGGCTAAACTAAGATATTGATAGCCACAAACCAACAAACAAATTCATAAGATGACAGTCTGATAACATATTTATGGTATAGCATAGTTTTTTTTTTTTAAATGTGCATTTTTCAGGTATAAATCACAGTTCTACATTGCAGCTGCAATCTGATATAGTGCTGATGCAGCTAGAACAATTACAGAGACCAACGTTATATAACTAATTACTTGTCTTAAAACATTTCAGAAAAAATACACAGCGTACAGACATTGAAAGCCCAACATCTGGTGAATCCAAACAATATTTCAGATTTTTTAAATGTTTTACAGGGAAGACAAAATATGTAAATCTATTAGCTAAACACGTTAGCAAAAGACACCATTTTCTTACTCCAACAGTTTCTTACTCCATCAGGTGCTATCACCAATTCGGCTAAACTAAGATATTGATAGCCACAAACCAACAAACAAATTCATAAGATGACAGTCTGATAACATATTTATGGTATAGCATAGTTTTTTTTTTTTAAATGTGCATTTTTCAGGTATAAATCACAGTTCTACATTGCAGCTGCAATCTGATATAGTGCTGATGCAGCTAGAACAATTACAGAGACCAACGTTATATAACTAATTACTTGTCTTAAAACATTTCAGAAAAAATACACAGCGTACAGACATTGAAAGCCCAACATCTGGTGAATCCAAACAATATTTCAGATTTTTTAAATGTTTTATAGCGAAAACAAAATGTAGCGCTAAATTAGCATAACCAGGCCAGCCAGAACCAGCTGGACGCGCCCGACCAGTTCACATGCACGACAGATATATGAAATAACATCGTAAATTGGTTCTTACTATTGCTGATCTTTCATCAGAATGTTGATCAAGGTGTCCTTAGTCCTGATGAGTCGTTCAATCAATTCACAATGGCAACTTCCCCTCTTCATTTAGCCTGGGTACTGGTCGACTGGCACGGTCCCTGTCCAAAGTTAAAAAACTCAAAGAACGGAACACGGCAAAACTCCCGAAAAAATTCTAATATTCTGATTAAACTATATTGAAAAAACATACATTACGGTGATATGGTCACATGTATCAAACAAACTTCGAGACGGAGATAGTTTTCATCCGTAACGTCAGCATAACAAAAGACAATGGCAGCTCTAAGACGCGCTTCTGAGAAAACCGGAAGTTGTCGGTCACGCTAAAGAAATAGGTCTTATTTCACGTCAGTACAAGATAAACAAAAAATTTCTCCTCTGACAACTTCCTGACACCTAGAGGAAGAAGAACGAAGTCTGTTTCGGGTCATAGGTGGCATGACCATATATAGGCAGAGCGTTGAAGCGAGCATACACATCTTGCAATCTTCTTCTGGCTCAGGGAAAGTGCTGTGAAATGACCTGTGTTTCACTCAGAGACGAAATTGAAACGGATTTAGAAACCATAGCTTGTTTTCTATCCACTGGTATATGGTTATATGCATATAGTAACAGCAATAATTGAATAAGAGGCAGTTTAATCTGTAGAGGCAATTATGCTAATGCGAAACAGCACCCCCTGTATTCTCAAGAAGATATCTTACCTATCATATAAGTATCCTTTTCTGACTCAAAAAGAAATTATTTCAGATCAAAATTTCACTTTTAAGTTGCATGCACTTGAAAATATCTACATTGGTCAAATTGCTTTTTAATTCTGTCATGGAAATAATTGTATTTCCTGTTCCTGTTAAGATTTCTAAAGGACTTGGTCACATAGACGACGCAAGACGGCGAACTGAACACAGCTATGTAGCCCACGTCAAGATAAAAACCTAATATTCAACATCGTAAGTTAGACTAAATATTAGCACTACACAATCTGGTGGGTAATAACCTTCAATCTGGATAACAACACAAAACAAATCGTAAGACTAGAGACATTTATCGACAAATATTACGAAAACAAGCAACACCCAAACATGACGGAGAGTAAGACAGGGGAACCTATCTCAACATGACGGAGAGTATGACAGGGGAACCTATTTCAACATGACGGAGAGTAAGACAGGGGAGCCTATTTCAACATGACGGAGAGTAAGACAGGGGAACCAGTCTCAACATGACGGAGAGTAAGACAGGGGAACCTATTTCAACATGACGGAGCGTAAGACAGGGGAACCTATTTCAACATGACGGAGAGTCAGACAGGGAAACCTATCTCAACATGACGGAGAGTAAGACAGGGGATCCTATCTCAACATGACGGAGAGTAAGACAGGGGAACCTATTTCAACATGACAGAGAGTAAGACAGGGGAACCTATTTCAACATGACAGAGAGTAAGACAGGGGAACCTATTTCAACATGACGGAGAGTAAGACAGGGGAACCTATCTCAACATGACGGACAGTAAGACAGGGGAACCTATTTCAACATGACGGAGAGTAAGACAGGGGAACCTATTTCAACATGACGGAGAGTAAGACAGGGGAGCCTATTTCAACATGACGGAGAGTAAGACAGGGGAACCTATCTCAACATGACGGAGAGTAAGACAGGGGAACCTATTTCAACATGACAGAGAGTAAGACAGGGGAACCTATTTCAACATGACAGAGAGTAAGACAGGGGAACCTATTTCAACATGACGGAGAGTAAGACAGGGGATCCTATCTCAACATGACGGAGAGTAAGACAGGGGAACCTATTTCAACATGACAGAGAGTAAGACAGGGGAACCTATTTCAACATGACGGAGAGTAAGACAGGGGAACCTATTTCAACATGACGGAGAGTAAGACAGGGGAACCTATCTCAACATGACGGACAGTAAGACAGGGGAACCTATTTCAACATGACGGAGAGTAAGACAGGGGAACCTATTTCAACATGACGGAGAGTAAGACAGGGGAGCCTATTTCAACATGACGGAGAGTAAGACAGGGGAACCAGTCTCAACATGACGGAGAGTAAGACAGGGGAACCTATTTCAACATGACGGAGCGTAAGACAGGGGAACCTATTTCAACATGACGGAGAGTCAGACAGGGAAACCTATCTCAACATGACGGAGAGTAAGACAGGGGATCCTATCTCAACATGACGGAGAGTAAGACAGGGGAACCTATTTCAACATGACAGAGAGTAAGACAGGGGAACCTATTTCAACATGACAGAGAGTAAGACAGGGGAACCTATTTCAACATGACGGAGAGTAAGACAGGGGAACCTATTTCAACATGACGGGGAGTAAGACAGGGGAACCTATTTCAACATGACGGGGAGTAAGACAGGGGAACCAGTCTCAACATGACGGAGAGTAAGACAGGGGAACCTATTTCAACATGACGGAGCGTAAGACAGGGGAACCTATTTCAACATGACGGAGAGTAAGACAGGGGAACCAATTTCAACATGACGGAGAGTAAGACAGGGGAACCTATTTCAACATGACGGAGAGTAAGACAGGGGAACCAATTTCAACATGACGGAGAGTAAGACAGGGGAACCAGTCTCAACATGACAGGGAGTAAGACAGGGGAACCTATTTCAACATGACAGAGAGTAAGACAGGGGAACCTATTTCAACATGACGGAGAGTAAGACAGGGGAACCTATTTCAGCATGACGGAGAGTAAGACAGGGGAACCTATTTCAACATGACGGAGAGTAAGACAGGGGAACCTATTTCAACATGACGGAGAGTAAGACAGGGGAACCTATTTCAACATGACGGAGCGTAAGACAGGGGAACCTATTTCAACATGACGGAGAGTAAGACAGGGGAACCTATTTCAACATGACGGAGAGTAAGACAGGGGAACCTATCTCAACATGACGGACAGTAAGACAGGGGAACCTATTTCAACATGCCGGAGAGTAAGACAGGGGAACCTATTTCAACATGACGGAGAGTAAGACAGGGGAGCCTATTTCAACATGACGGAGAGTAAGACAGGGGAACCAGTCTCAACATGACGGAGAGTAAGACAGGGGAACCTATTTCAACATGACGGAGCGTAAGACAGGGGAACCAGTCTCAACATGACGGAGAGTAAGACAGGGGAACCTATTTCAACATGACGGAGCGTAAGACAGGGGAACCTATTTCAACATGACGGAGAGTCAGACAGGGAAACCTATCTCAACATGACGGAGAGTAAGACATGGGAACCTATTTCAACATGACGGAGAGTAAGACAGGGGAACCTATTTCAACATGACGGAGAGTAAGACAGGGGAACCAGTCTTAACATGACGGAGAGTAAGACAGGGGAACCTATTTCAACATGACGGAGTGTAAGACAGGGGAACCCATCTCAACATGACGGAGAGTAAGACAGGGGAACCTATTTCAACACAACGGAGAGTAAGACAGGGGAACCTATTCCAACATGACGGAGAGTAAGACAGGGGAACCTATTTCAACATGACGGAGAGTAAGACAGGGGAACCTATTTCAACATGACGGAGAGTAAGACAGGGGAACCTATTTCAACATGACGGAGAGTAAGACAGGGGAACCTATCTCAACATGACGGAGAGTAAGACAGGGGAACCTATTTCAACATGACGGAGAGTAAGACAGGGGAACCTATTTCAACATGACGGAGAGTAAGACAGGGGAACCAGTCTCAACATGACGGATAGTAAGACTGTGGAACCTATCTCAACATGACGGAGAGTAAGACAGGGGAACCTATCTCAACATGACGGAGAGTAAGACAGGGGAACCATCTCAACATGACAGAGAGTAAGACAGGGGAACCTATTTCAACATGACGGAGAGTAAGACAGGGGAACCTATTTCAACATGACGGAGAGTAAGACAGGGGAACCTATTTCAACATGATGGAGAGTAAGACAGGGGAACCTATTTCAACATGACGGAGCGTAAGACAGGGGAACCCATCTCAACATGACGGAGAGTAAGACAGGGGAACCTATTTCAACATGACGGAGCGTAAGACAGGGGAACCTATTTCAACATGACGGAGATTCAGACAGGGAAACCTATCTCAACATGACGGAGAGTAAGACATGGGAACCTATTTCAACATGACGGAGAGTAAGACAGGGGAACCTATTTCAACATGACGGAGAGTAAGACAGGGGAACCTATTTCAACATGACGGAGAGTAAGACAGGGGAACCAGTCTTAACATGACGGAGAGTAAGACAGGGGAACCTATTTCAACATGACGGAGTGTAAGACAGGGGAACCCATCTCAACATGACGGAGAGTAAGACAGGGGAACCTATTTCAACACAACGGAGAGTAAGACAGGGGAACCTATTCCAACATGACGGAGAGTAAGACAGGGGAACCTATTTCAACATGACGGAGAGTAAGACAGGGGAACCTATTTCAACATGACGGAGAGTAAGACAGGGGTACCTATTTCAACATGACGGAGAGTAAGACAGGGGAACCTATTTCAACATGACGGAGAGTAAGACAGGGGAACCTATTTCAACATGACGGAGAGTAAGACAGGGGAACCTATTTCAACATGACGGAGAGTAAGACAGGGGAACCAGTCTCAAAATGACGGAGAGTAAGACAGGGGAACCATCTCAACATGACGGAGAGTAAGACAGGGGAACCTATCTCAACATGACGGAGAGTAAGACAGGGGAACCATCTCAACATGACAGAGAGTAAGACAGGGGAACCTATTTCAACATGACGGAGAGTAAGACAGGGGAACCTATTTCAACATGACGGAGAGTAAGACAGGGGAACCTATTTCAACATGATGGAGAGTAAGACAGGGGAACCTATTTCAACATGACGGAGTGTAAGACAGGGGAACCCATCTCAACATGACGGAGTGTAAGACAGTGGAACCTATTTCAACATGACGGAGAGTAAGACAGGGGAACCTATTTCAACATGACGGAGAGTAAGACAGGGGAACCTATCTCAACATGAAGGACAGTAAGACAGGGGAACCTATTTCAAAATGATGGAGAGTAAGACAGGGGATCCTATTTCAACATGACGGAGAGTAAGACAGGGGATCCTATTTCAACATGACAGAGAGTAAGACATGGGAACCCCTCTCAACATGACGGAGAGTAAGACAGGGGAACCTATTTCAACATGACAGAGAGTAAGACAGGGGAAGCTATCTCAACACGATGGAGAGTTAGACAGGGGAACCAATTTCAACACGACGGAGAGTAAGACAGGGGAACCCATCTCAACATGACGGAGAGTAAGACAGGGGAACCCATCTCAACATGACGGAGAGTAAGACAGGGGAACATATTTCTACATGACAGAGAGTAAGACAAGGGAACCTATTTAAACATGACGGAGAGTAAGACAGGGGAACCATCTCAACATGGCGGAGAGTAAGACAGGGGAACCCATTTCAACATGACAGAGAGTAAGACAAGGGAACCTATTTAAACATGACGGAGAGTAAGACAGGGGAACCTATTTCAACATGACGGAGAGTAAGACAGGGGAACCTATTTCAACATGACGGAGAGTAAGACAGGGGAACCTATCTCAACATGACGGAGAGTAAGACAGGGGAACCTATTTCAACATGACGGAGTGTAAGACAGGGGAACCCATCTCAACATGACGGAGAGTAAGACAGGGGAACCTATTTCAACATGACGGAGAGTAAGACAGGGGAACCTATCTCAACATGACGGAGAGTAAGACAGGGGAACCTATTTCAACATGACGGAGAGTAAGACAGGGGAACCTATTTCAACATGACGGAGAGTAAGACAGGGGAACCTATCTCAACATGACGGAGAATAAGACAGGGGAACCGATTTCAACATGACGGAGAGTAAGACAGGGAACCCATTTCAACATGACGGAGAGAAAGACAGGGGAACCTATTTCAACATGACGGAGAGTAAGACAGGGGAATCAGTCTCAACCCGACGGAGAGTAAGACAGGGGAACCATCTCAACATGACGGAGAGTAAGACAGGGGAACCCATTTCAACATGACAGAGAGTAAGACAAGGGAACCCATTTCAACATGACAGAGAGTAAGACAAGGGAACCTATTTAAAAATGACGGAGAGTAAGACAGGGGAACCTATTTCAACATGACGGAGAGTAAGACAGGGGAACCTATCTCAACATGAAGGACAGTAAGACAGGGGATCCTATTTCAAAATGATGGAGAGTAAGACAGGGGATCCTATTTCAACATGACGGAGAGTAAGACAGGGGATCCTATTTCAACATGACAGAGAGTAAGACAGTGGAACCTATCTCAACATGACAGAGAGTAAGACAAGGGAACCTATTTAAACATGACGGAGAGTAAGACAGGGGAACCATCTCAACATGACGGAGAGTAAGACAGGGGAACCCATTTCAACATGACAGAGAGTAAGACAAGGGAACCTATTTAAACATGATGGAGAGTAAGACAGGGGAACCTATTTCAACATGACGGAGTGTAAGACAGGGGAACCTATTTCAACATGACGGAGTGTAAGACAGGGGAGCCTATTTCAACATGACGGAGAGTAAGACAGGGGAACCTATTTCAACATGACGGAGTGTAAGACAGGGGAACCTATCTCAACATGACGGAGAGTAAGACAGGGGAACCTATTTCAACATGACGGAGAGTAAGACAGGGGAACCTATCTCAACATGAAGGACAGTAAGACAGGGGAACCTATTTCAAAATGATGGAGAGTAAGACAGGGGATCCTATTTCAACATGACGGAGAGTAGGACAGGGGATCCTATTTCAACATGACAGAGAGTAAGACATGGGAACCCCTCTCAACATGACGGAGAGTAAGACAGGGGAACCTATTTCAACATGACAGAGAGTAAGACTGGGGAAGCTATCTCAACACGATGGAGAGTAAGACAGGGGAACCAATTTCAACACGACGGAGAGTAAGACAGGGGAACCCATCTCAACATGACGGAGAGTAAGACAGGGGAACCCATCTCAACATGACGGAGAGTAAGACAGGGGAACCTATTTCTACATGACAGAGAGTAAGACAAGGGAACCTATTTAAACATGACGGAGAGTAAGACAGGGGAACCATCTCAACATGGCGGAGAGTAAGACAGGGGAACCCATTTCAACATGACAGAGAGTAAGACAAGGGAACCTATTTAAACATGACGGAGAGTAAGACAGGGGAACCTATTTCAACATGACAGAGAGTAAGACAGGGGAACCTATTTCAACATGACGGAGAGTAAGACAGGGGAACCTATCTCAACATGACGGAGAGTAAGACAGGGGAACCTATTTCAACATGACGGAGTGTAAGACAGGGGAACCCATCTCAACATGACGGAGATTAAGACAGGGGAACCTATTTCAACATGACGGAGAGTAAGACAGGGGAACCTATCTCAACATGACGGAGAGTAAGACAGGGGAACCTATTTCAACATGACGGAGAGTAAGACGGGAACCTATCTCAACATGACGGAGAGTAAGACAGGGGAACCTATTTCAACATGACGGAGAGTAAGACAGGGGAACCTATCTCAACATGACGGAGAATAAGACAGGGGAACCGATTTCAACATGACGGAGAGTAAGACAGGGAACCCATTTCAACATGACGGAGAGTAAGACAGGGGAACCTATTTCAACATGACGGAGAGTAAGACAGGGGAATCAGTCTCAACACGACGGAGAGTAAGACAGGGGAACCATCTCAACATGACGGAGAGTAAGACAGGGGAACCCATTTCAACATGACAGAGAGTAAGACAAGGGAACCCATTTCAACATGACAGAGAGTAAGACAAGGGAACCTATTTAAAAATGACGGAGAGTAAGACAGGGGAACCTATTTCAACATGACGGAGAGTAAGACAGGGGAACCTATCTCAACATGAAGGACAGTAAGACAGGGGATCCTATTTCAAAATGATGGAGAGTAAGACAGGGGATCCTATTTCAACATGACGGAGAGTAAGACAGGGGATCCTATTTCAACATGACAGAGAGTAAGACAAGGGAACCTATTTAAACATGACGGAGAGTAAGACAGGGGAACCTATTTAAACATGACGGAGAGTAAGACAGGGGAACCATCTCAACATGACGGAGAGTAAGACAGGGGAACCCATTTCAACATGACAGAGAGTAAGACAAGGGAAACTATTTAAACATGATGGAGAGTAAGACAGGGGAACCTATTTCAACATGACGGAGTGTAAGACAGGGGAACCTATTTCAACATGACGGAGTGTAAGACAGGGGAGCCTATTTCAACATGACGGAGAGTAAGACAGGGGAACCTATTTCAACATGACGGAGAGTAAGACAGGGGAACCTATCTCAACATGAAGGACAGTAAGACAGGGGAACCTATTTCAAAATGATGGAGAGTAAGACAGGGGATCCTATTTCAACATGACGGAGAGTAGGACAGGGGATCCTATTTCAACATGACAGAGAGTAAGACATGGGAACCCCTCTCAACATGACGGAGAGTAAGACAGGGGAACCTATTTCAACATGACAGAGAGTAAGACTGGGGAAGCTATCTCAACACGATGGAGAGTAAGACAGGGGAACCAATTTCAACACGACGGAGAGTAAGACAGGGGAACCCATCTCAACATGACGGAGAGTAAGACAGGGGAACCCATCTCAACATGACGGAGAGTAAGACAGGGGAACCTATTTCTACATGACAGAGAGTAAGACAAGGGAACCTATTTAAACATGACGGAGAGTAAGACAGGGGAACCATCTCAACATGGCGGAGAGTAAGACAGGGGAACCCATTTCAACATGACAGAGAGTAAGACAAGGGAACCTATTTAAACATGACGGAGAGTAAGACAGGGGAACCTATTTCAACATGACGGAGAGTAAGACAGGGGAACCTATTTCAACATGACGGAGAGTAAGACAGGGGAACCTATCTCAACACGATGGAGAGTTAGACAGGGGAACCAATTTCAACACGACGGAGAGTAAGACAGGGGAACCCATCTCAACATGACGGAGAGTAAGACAGGGGAACCTATTTCAACATGACGGAGAGTAAGACAGGGGAACCTATCTCAACATGACGGAGAGTAAGACAGGGGAACCTATTTCAACATGACGGAGAGTAAGACAGGGGAACCTATCTCAACATGACGGAGAGTAAGACAGGGGAACCTATTTCAACATGACGGAGAGTAAGACAGGGGAACCTATCTCAACATGACGGAGAATAAGACAGGGGAACCGATTTCAACATGACGGAGAGTAAGACAGGGAACCCATTTCAACATGACGGAGAGTAAGACAGGGGAACCTATTTCAACATGACGGAGAGTAAGACAGGGGAATCAGTCTCAACACGACGGAGAGTAAGACAGGGGAACCATCTCAACATGACGGAGAGTAAGACAGGGGAACCCATTTCAACATGACAGAGAGTAAGACAAGGGAACCCATTTCAACATGACAGAGAGTAAGACAAGGGAACCTATTTAAAAATGACGGAGAGTAAGACAGGGGAACCTATTTCAACATGACGGAGAGTAAGACAGGGGAACCTATCTCAACATGATGGACAGTAAGACAGGGGATCCTATTTCAAAATGATGGAGAGTAAGACAGGGGATCCTATTTCAACATGACGGAGAGTAAGACAGGGGATCCTATTTCAACATGACAGAGAGTAAGACAAGGGAACCTATTTAAACATGACGGAGAGTAAGACAGGGGAACCTATTTAAACATGACGGAGAGTAAGACAGGGGAACCATCTCAACATGACGGAGAGTAAGACAGGGGAACCCATTTCAACATGACAGAGAGTAAGACAAGGGAAACTATTTAAATATGATGGAGAGTAAGACAGGGGAACCTATTTCAACATGACGGAGTGTAAGACAGGGGAACCTATTTCAACATGACGGAGTGTAAGACAGGGGAGCCTATTTCAACATGACGGAGAGTAAGACAGGGGAACCTATTTCAACATGACGGAGAGTAAGACAGGGGAACCTATCTCAACATGAAGGACAGTAAGACAGGGGAACCTATTTCAAAATGATGGAGAGTAAGACAGGGGATCCTATTTCAACATGACAGAGAGTAAGACATGGGAACCCCTCTCAACATGACGGAGAGTAAGACAGGGGAACCTATTTCAACATGACAGAGAGTAAGACAGGGGAAGCTATCTCAACACGATGGAGAGTAAGACAGGGGAACCAATTTCAACACGACGGAGAGTAAGACAGGGGAACCCATCTCAACATGACGGAGAGTAAGACAGGGGAACCCATCTCAACATGACGGAGAGTAAGACAGGGGAACCTATTTCTACATGACAGAGAGTAAGACAAGGGAACCTATTTAAACATGACGGAGAGTAAGACAGGGGAACCTATTTCAACATGACGGAGAGTAAGACAGGGGAACCTATTTCAACATGACGGAGAGTAAGACAGGGGAACCTATCTCAACATGACGGAGAGTAAGACAGGGGAACCTATTTCAACATGACGGAGTGTAAGACAGGGGAACCCATCTCAACATGACGGAGAGTAAGACAGGGGAACCTATTTCAACATGACGGAGAGTAAGACAGGGGAACCTATCTCAACATGACGGAGAGTAAGACAGGGGAACCTATTTCAACATGACGGAGAGTAAGACAGGGGAACCTATCTCAACATGACGGAGAGTAAGACAGGGGAACCTATTTCAACATGACGGAGAGTAAGACAGGGGAACCTATCTCAACATGACGGAGAATAAAACAGGGGAACCGATTTCAACATGACGGAGAGTAAGACAGGGAACCCATTTCAACATGACGGAGAGTAAGACAGGGGAACCTATTTCAACATGACGGAGAGTAAGACAGGGGAATCAGTCTCAACACGACGGAGAGTAAGACAGGGGAACCATCTCAACATGACGGAGAGTAAGACAGGGGAACCCATTTCAACATGACAGAGAGTAAGACAAGGGAACCCATTTCAACATGACAGAGAGTAAGACAAGGGAACCTATTTAAAAATGACGGAGAGTAAGACAGGGGAACCTATTTCAACATGACGGAGAGTAAGACAGGGGAACCTATCTCAACATGATGGACAGTAAGACAGGGGATCCTATTTCAAAATGATGGAGAGTAAGACAGGGGATCCTATTTCAACATGACGGAGAGTAAGACAGGGGATCCTATTTCAACATGACAGAGAGTAAGACAAGGGAACCTATTTAAACATGACGGAGAGTAAGACAGGGGAACCTATTTAAACATGACGGAGAGTAAGACAGGGGAACCATCTCAACATGACGGAGAGTAAGACAGGGGAACCCATTTCAACATGACAGAGAGTAAGACAAGGGAAACTATTTAAATATGATGGAGAGTAAGACAGGGGAACCTATTTCAACATGACGGAGTGTAAGACAGGGGAACCTATTTCAACATGACGGAGTGTAAGACAGGGGAGCCTATTTCAACATGACGGAGAGTAAGACAGGGGAACCTATTTCAACATGACGGAGAGTAAGACAGGGGAACCTATCTCAACATGAAGGACAGTAAGACAGGGGAACCTATTTCAAAATGATGGAGAGTAAGACAGGGGATCCTATTTCAACATGACAGAGAGTAAGACATGGGAACCCCTCTCAACATGACGGAGAGTAAGACAGGGGAACCTATTTCAACATGACAGAGAGTAAGACAGGGGAAGCTATCTCAACACGATGGAGAGTAAGACAGGGGAACCAATTTCAACACGACGGAGAGTAAGACAGGGGAACCCATCTCAACATGACGGAGAGTAAGACAGGGGAACCCATCTCAACATGACGGAGAGTAAGACAGGGGAACCTATTTCTACATGACAGAGAGTAAGACAAGGGAACCTATTTAAACATGACGGAGAGTAAGACAGGGGAACCTATTTCAACATGACGGAGAGTAAGACAGGGGAACCTATTTCAACATGACGGAGAGTAAGACAGGGGAACCTATCTCAACATGACGGAGAGTAAGACAGGGGAACCTATTTCAACATGACGGAGTGTAAGACAGGGGAACCCATCTCAACATGACGGAGAGTAAGACAGGGGAACCTATTTCAACATGACGGAGAGTAAGACAGGGGAACCTATCTCAACATGACGGAGAGTAAGACAGGGGAACCTATTTCAACATGACGGAGAGTAAGACAGGGGAACCTATCTCAACATGACGGAGAGTAAGACAGGGGAACCTATTTCAACATGACGGAGAGTAAGACAGGGGAACCTATCTCAACATGACGGAGAATAAAACAGGGGAACCGATTTCAACATGACGGAGAGTAAGACAGGGAACCCATTTCAACATGACGGAGAGTAAGACAGGGGAACCTATTTCAACATGACGGAGAGTAAGACAGGGGAATCAGTCTCAACACGACGGAGAGTAAGACAGGGGAACCATCTCAACATGACGGAGAGTAAGACAGGGGAACCCATTTCAACATGACAGAGAGTAAGACAAGGGAACCCATTTCAACATGACAGAGAGTAAGACAAGGGAACCTATTTAAAAATGACGGAGAGTAAGACAGGGGAACCTATTTCAACATGACGGAGAGTAAGACAGGGGAACCTATCTCAACATGAAGGACAGTAAGACAGGGGATCCTATTTCAAAATGATGGAGAGTAAGACAGGGGATCCTATTTCAACATGACGGAGAGTAAGACAGGGGATCCTATTTCAACATGACAGAGAGTAAGACAGGGGAACCTATCTCAACATGACAGAGAGTAAGACAAGGGAACCTATTTAAACATGACGGAGAGTAAGACAGGGGAACCATCTCAACATGACGGAGAGTAAGACAGGGGAACCCATTTCAACATGACAGAGAGTAAGACAAGGGAACCTATTTAAACATGATGGAGAGTAAGACAGGGGAACCTATTTCAACATGACGGAGTGTAAGACAGGGGAACCTATTTCAACATGACGGAGAGTAAGACAGGGGAACCTATTTCAACATGACGGAGAGTAAGACAGGGGAACCTATTTCAACATGACGGAGTGTAAGACAGGGGAGCCCATCTCAACATGACGAAGAGTAAGACAGGGGAACCTATTTCAACATGACGGAGAGTATGACAAGGGAACCTATTTCAACATGAAGGACAGTAAGACAGGGGAACCTATTTCAACATGACGGAGAGTAAGACAGGGGAACTGATTTCAACATGACAGAGAGTAAGCCAGGGGAACTGATTTCAACATGACGGAGAGTAAGACAGGGAACCCATTTCAACATGACGGAGAGTAAGACAGGGGAACCTATTTCAACATGACGGAGAGTAAGACAGGGGAACCAGTCTCAGCATGACGGAGAGTAAGACAGGGGAACCAGTCTCAACATGACGGAGTGTAAGACAGGGGAACCTATCTCAACATGACGGAGTGTAAGACAGGGGAACCTATTTCTACATGACGGAGAGTAAGACAGGGGACCCTATCTCAACATGACGGAGAGTAAGACAGGGGACCCTATCTCAACATGACGGAGAGTAAGACAGGGTAAACAGTCTCAACATGACGGAGAGTAAGACAGGGGAACCTATTTCAACATGACGGAGAGTAAGACAGGGGAACCTATCTCAACATGACGGAGAGTAAGACAGGGGAACCGATTTCAACATGACAGAGAGTAAGACAGGGGAACCTATTTCAACATGACGGAGAGTAAGACAGGGGAACCTATCTCAACATGACGGAGAGTAAGACAGGGGAACCTATTTCAACATGACGGAGAGTAAGACAGGGGAACCTATTTCAACATGACGGAGTGTAAGACAGGGGAACCCATCTCAACATGACGGAGAGTAAGACAGGGGAACCTATTTCAACATGACGGAGAGTAAGACAGGGGAACCTATTTCAACATGACGGAGAGTAAGACAGGGGAACCTATTTCAACATGACGGAGAGTAAGACAGGGGACCCTATCTCAACATGACGGAGAGTAAGACAGGGGACCCTATCTCAACATGACGGAGAGTAAGACAGGGGAACCTATTTCAATATGACGGAGAGTAAGACAGGGGAACCTATTTCAACATGACAGAGAGTAAGACAGGGGAACCATCTCAACATGACGGAGAGTAAGCCTGAGCCTGTCTGACAGGGTTGGTCCAACAGTGGTTCTGAGTCTGACAGGGTTGGTCCAACAGTGGTTCTGAACCTGCCTGACAGGGTTGGTCCAACAGTGGTTCTGAGTCTGACAGGGTTGGTCCTACAGTGGTTCTGAGCCTGACAGGGTTGGTCCTACAGTGGTTCTGAGCCTGTCTGGCAGGGTTGGTCCAACAGTGGTTCTGAGCCTGTCTGGCGGTTGTTGGTCCTACAGTGGTTCTGAACCTGTCTGACAGGGTTGGTCCAACAGTGGTTCTGAACCTGACAGGGTTGGTCCAACAGTGGTTCTGAGCCTGTCTGACAGGGTTGGTCCTACAGTGGTTCTGTGCCTGTCTGACAGGGTTGGTCCAACAGTGGTTCTGAGTCTGTCTGGCAGGGTTGGTCCTACAGTGGTTCTGAGTCTGTCTGGCAGGGTTGGTCCTACAGTGGTTCTGAGCCTGTCTGACAGGGTTGGTCCAACAGTGGTTCTGAGCCTGTCTGACAGGGTTGGTCCAACAGTGGTTCTGAACCTGTCTGACAGGGTTGGTCCAACAGTGGTTCTGAGTCTGACAGGGTTGGTCCTACAGTGGTTCTGAGCCTGTCTGACAGGGTTGGTCCAACAGTGGTTCTGAGCCCGGCAGGGTTGGTCCAACAGTGGTTCTGAACCTGCCTGACAGGGTTGGTCCTACAGTGGTTCTGAGCCTGTCTGACAGGGTTGGTCCTACAGTGGTTCTGAGCCTGTCTGACAGGGTTGGTCCTACAGTGGTTCTGAGCCTGTCTGACAGGGTTGGTCCTACAGTGGTTCTGAGTCTGACAGGGTTGGTCCAACAGTGGTTCTGAGCCCGGCAGGGTTGGTCCAACAGTGGTTCTGAGTCTGACAGGGTTGGTCCAACAGTGGTTCTGAGTCTGGCAGGGTTGGTCCTACAGGGGTTCTGAACCTGTCTGACAGGGTTGGTCCAACAGTGGTTCTGAGCCTGTCTGACAGGGTTGGTCCAACAGTGGTTCTGAGTCTGACAGGGCTGGTCCTACAGTGGTTCTGAGTCTGACAGGGTTGGTCCTACAGTGGTTCTGAGTCTGACAGGGTTGGTCCAACAGTGGTTCTGAGCCCGGCAGGGTTGGTCCATCAGTGGTTCTGAGTCTGACAGGGTTGGTCCAACAGTGGTTCTGAGTCTGGCAGGGTTGGTCCTACAGGGGTTCTGAGCCTGTCTGACAGGGTTGGTGGTTCTGAGCCTGTCTGACAGGGTTGGTCCAACAGTGGTTCTGAGTCTGACAGGGTTGGTCCTGCAAAGCCAAAGCCCCCTAAAGGGAGAGCATAATAAACAAGGAAATTCTCAAAGCTGCTAATGAGAACCTTGACGACCTTGTACCTAGCCGGTGGGGGGGCTGGCAACCTTGACGACCTTGTACCCAGGCAGTGGCAGGGCTGGCAACACTAGCTGCAGTAACCCATGGGGAGGGGGGTGGGGTGCCCCCACCCAGGCAGTGGCAGTGCTGGCAACACTAGCTGCAGTAACCCATGGGGAGGGGGGTGGGCTGCCCCCACCCAGGCAGTGGCAGGGCTGGCAACACTAGCTGCAGTAACCCATGGGGAGGGGGGTGGGCTGCCCCCACCCAGGCAGTGGCAGGGCTGGCAACACTAGCTGCAGTAACCCATGGGGAGGGGGGTGGGGTGCCCCCACCCAGGCAGTGGCAGGGCTGGCAACACTAGCTGCAGTAACCCATGGGGAGGGGGGTGGGGTGCCCCCACCCAGGCAGTGGCAGTGCTGGCAACACTAGCTGCAGTAACCCATGGGGAGGGGGGTGGGCTGCCCCCACCCAGGCAGTGGCAGGGCTGGCAACACTAGCTGCAGTAACCCATGAGGAGGGGGGTGGGGTGCCCCCACCCAGGCAGTGGCAGGGCTGGCAACACTAGCTGCAGTAACCCATGGGGAGTGGGGTGGGGTGCCCCCACCCAGGCAGTGGCAGTGCTGGCAACACTAGCTGCAGTAACCCATGGGGAGGGGGGTGGGGTGCCCCCACCCAGGCAGTGGCAGGGCTGGCAACACTAGCTGCAGTAACTCATGGGGAGGGGCGTGGGGCGCCCCCACCCAGGCAGTGGCAGTGCTGGCAACACTAGCTGCAGTAACCCATGGGGAGGGGGGTGGGGTGCCCCCACCCAGGCAGTGGCAGGGCTGGCAACACTAGCTGCAGTAACCCATGGGGAGGGGGGTGGGGTGCCCCCTCCCAGGCAGTGGCAGTGCTGGCAACACTAGCTGCAGTAACCCATGGGGAGGGGGGTGGGCTGCCCCCACCCAGGCAGTGGCAGGGCTGGCAACACTAGCTGCAGTAACCCATGAGGAGGGGGGTGGGGTGCCCCCACCCAGGCAGTGGCAGGGCTGGCAACACTAGCTGCAGTAACCCATGGGGAGTGGGGTGGGGTGCCCCCACCCAGGCAGTGGCAGTGCTGGCAACACTAGCTGCAGTAACCCATGGGGAGGGGGGTGGGGTGCCCCCACCCAGGCGGTGGCAGGGCTGGCAACACTAGCTGCAGTAACCCATGGGGAGGGGGGTGGGGTGCCCCCACCCAGGCAGTGGCAGGGCTGGCAACACTAGCTGCAGTAACTCATGGGGAGGGGCGTGGGGCGCCCCCACCCAGGCAGTGGCAGTGCTGGCAACACTAGCTGCAGTAACCCATGGGGAGGGGGGTGGGGTGCCCCCACCCAGGCAGTGGCAGGGCTGGCAACACTAGCTGCAGTAACCCATGGGGAGGGGGGTGGGGTGCCCCCACCCAGGCAGTGGCAGGGCTGGCAACACTAGCTGCAGTAACCCATGGGGAGGGGGGTGGGGTGTCCCCACCCAGGCAGTGGCAGGGCTGGCAACACTAGCCGCAGTAACCCATGGGGATGGGGTCACACTCGGACATTCAGAGAGGGGGTATATTATTGTGGCCCTGGTGGCACAAAATCAAAGGTCTGACTGCACGGAGATGCTTGGGGATATGGTCAATAAGGGGGACCGTGTTGTGGGTGTTTCAGGGTAAGGGGGTATATCTGACCTCCATCATCTAGGACGTGACAACGGTTAATAAAATCTTCCCATTTTCTACCCATTTTTTTGCTCAGATTTTTAGGCCTTCTCTTACAGCTGCAACTGTATATGCATTCGTAAATCAAGACCTTTCTTGAGTTGGGCTCTGGGATGGTGCAGCTGTTGAGAATCTGAGTTTATGGTTGTTGTGGGGGGAAAGGGTTGAGTGTGTGTGAGTGTGTGTGGGTGTCCCACAACTGTTGCGAGGGAGTAAAAGATGTTAGTGTATATACAGTGGGGAGAACAAGTATTGGATACACTGCCGATTTTGCAGGTTTTCCTACTTACAAAGCATGTAGAGGTCTGTAATTTTTTATCATAGGTACATTTCAACTGTGAGAGACGGAATCTAAAACAAAAATCCAGAAAATCACACTGTATGATCTTTAAGTAATTAATTTGCATTTTATTGCATGACATAAGTATTTGATCACCTACCAACCAGTAAGAATTCCGGCTCTCACAGACCTGTTCGTTTTTCTTTAAGAAGCTCTCCTGTTCTCCACTCATTACCTGTATTAACTGCACCTGTTTGAACTCGTTACCTGTATAAAAGACACCTGTCCACACACTCAATCAAACAGACTCCAACCTCTCCACCATGGCCAAGACCAGAGAGCTGTGTAAGGACATCAGGGATAAAATTGTAGACCTGCACAAGGCTGGGATGGGCTACAGGACATTTGGCAAGCAGCTTGGTGAGGAGGCAACAACTGTTGGCGCAATTATTAGAAAATGGAAGAAGTTCAAGATGACGGTCAATCACCCTCGGTCTGGGGCTCCATGCAAGATCTCACCTCGTGGGGCATCAATGATCATGAGGAAGGTGAGGGATCAGCCCAGAACTACACGGCAGGACCTGGTCGATGACCTGAAGAGAGCTGGGACCACAGTCTCAAAGAAAACCATTAGTAACACACTACGCCGTCATGGATTAAAATCCTGCAGCGCACGCAGGGTCCCCCTGCTCAAGCCAGTGCATGTCCAGGCCCGTCTGAAGTTTGCCAATGACCATCTGAATGATCCAGAGGAGGAATGGGAGAAGGTCATGTGGTCTGATGAGACAAAAATAGAGCTTTTTGGTCTAAACTCTACTCGCCGTGTTTGGAGGAAGAAGAAGGATGAGTACAACCCCAAGAACACCATCCCAACCGTGAAGCATGGAGGTGGAAACATCATTCTTTGGGGATGCTTTTCTGCAAAGGGGACAGGACAACTGCACCGTATTGAGGGGAGGATGGATGGGGCCATGTATCGCGAGATCTTGGCCAACAACCTCCTTCCCTCAGTAAGAGCATTGAAGATGGGTCGTGGCTGGGTCTTCCAGTATGACAACGACCCGAAACACACAGCCAGGGCAACTAAGGAGTGGCTCCGTAAGAAGCATCTCAAGGTCCTGGAGTGGCCTAGCCAGTCTCCAGACCTGAACCCAATAGAAAATCTTTGGAGGGAGCTGAAAGTCCGTATTGCCCAGCAACAGCCCCGAAACCTGAAGGATCTGGAGAAGGTCTGTATGGAGGAGTGGGCCAAAATCCCTGCTGCAGTGTGTGCAAACCTGGTCAAGAACTACAGGAAACGTATGATCTCTGTAATTGCAAACAAAGGTTTCTGTACCAAATATTAAGTTCTGCTTTTCTGATGTATCAAATACTTATGTCATACAATAAAATGCAAATTAATTACTTAAAAATCATACAATGTGATTTTCTGGATTTTTGTTTTTTTGTTTTGAGGTTTAATATCCTGACCTAGTGAGATATACATGGAGGAGGTTTAATATCCTGACCTAGTGAGATATACATGGAGGAGGTTTAATATCCTGACCTAGTGAGATATACATGGAGGAGGTTTAATATCCTGACCTAGTGAGATATACATGGAGGAGGTTTAATATCCTGACCTAGTGAGATATACATGAAGGAGGTTTAATATCCTGACCTAGTGAGATATACATGGAGGAGGTTTAATATCCTGACCTAGTGAGATATACATGAAGGAGGTTTAATATCCTGACCTAGTGAGATATACATGGAGGAGGTTTAATACCATGACCTAGTGAGATATACATGGAGGAGGTTTAATATCCTGATCTAGTGAGATATACATGGAGGAGGTTTAAGATCCTGACCTAGTGAGATATACATGGTGGTTTAATATCCTGACCTAGTGAGATATACATGGAGGAGGTTTAATATCCTGACCTAGTGAGATATACATGGAGGAGGTTTAATATCCTGACCTAGTGAGATATACATGGAGGAGGTTTAATATCCTGACCTAGTGAGATATACATGGAGGTTTAATATCCTGACCTAGTGAGATATACATGGAGGAGGTTTAATATCCTGACATAGTGAGATATACATGGAGGAGGTTTAATATCCTGACCTAGTAAAATATACATGGAGGAGGTTTAATATCACGACCTAGTGAGATATACATGGAGGAGGTTTAATATCCTGACCTAGTGAGATATACATGGAGGTTTAATATCCTGACCTAGTGAGATATACATGGAGGAGGTTTAATATCCTGACCTAGTGAGATATACATGGAGGAGGTTTAATATCCTGACTTAGTGAGATATACATGGAGGAGGTTTAATATCCTGACCTAGTGAGATATACATGGAGGAGGTTTAATATCCTGACCTAGTGAGATATACATGGAGGAGGATTAATCAAGCTAGTGGTCTTGATTACTTTCTTATGTCATTCTCGCTGGCACCAAAAGTTAAAAAATTGTTTATATGGGACAGAATGCGGTCGGATCATCACATAATTGGCATATATATTTATAAATAATAATAACTCTTACAGAATTTCCACGTGGGCGAGGATATTGGAAATTTAATCAAAGCCTACTAGATGATAAATTGTTTAGAACTAGGACAGAATCATTTATAACTGACTTTTTTCAGACATAACATAGGTACAGCAGGTCCCCTTATTGTATGGGACACTTTTAAACGTGCCTTTAGAGGCCATGGAATTCAGTACTCATATAAGCTCAGCAAAAAAAAAAAAGTCCTCTCACTGCCAACTGAGTTTCCTTTCAGCAAACTTAACATGTGTAAATATTTGTATGAACATAAGATTCAACAACTGTGACATAAACTGAACAAGTTCCACAGACATGTGACTAACAGAAATGGAATAATGTGTCCCTGAACAAAGGGGGGGTCAAAATCAAAAGTAACAGTCAGTATCTGGTGTGGCCACCAGCTGCATTAAGTACTGCAGTGCATCTCCTCCTCATGGACTGCACCAGATTTGCCAGTTCTTGCTGTGAGATGTTACCCCACTCTTCCACCAAGGCACCTGCAAGTTCCCAGACATTTCTGGGGGGAATGGCCCTAGCCCTCACCCTCCGATCCAACAGGTCCCAGACGTGTTCAATGGGATTGAGATCCGGGCTCTTCTCTGGCCATGGCAGAACACTGACATTCCTGCAGGAAATCACACATGCTGGTGGGTCATGTCAGGATGACCCTGCAGGAAGGGTACCATATGAGGGAGGAGGATGTCTTCCCTGTAACGCACAGCGTTGAGATTGCCTGCAATGACAACAAGCTCAGTCCGATGATGCTGTGACACACTGCCCCTGACCATGACGGACCCTCCACCTCCAAAACGATCCCGCTCCAGAGTACAGGCCTCGGTGTAATGCTCATTCCTTCGATGATGAATGCGAATCCGACAATCACCCCTGGTGAGAAAAAAACGTGACTCGTCAGTGAAGAGCACTTTTTGCCAGTCCTGTCTGGTCCGGCGACGGTGGGTTTGTGCCCATAGGCGATATTGTTGACGGTGATGTCTGGTGAGGACCTGCCTTACAACAGGCCCACAAGCCCTCAGTCCAGCCTCTCTCAGCCTATTGTGGACAGTCTGAGCACTGATGGAGGTATTGTGCGTTCCTGCTGTAACTCGGGCAGTTGTTGTTGCCATCCTGTACCTGTCCCGTAGGTGGGATGTTCGGATGTACCAATCCTGTGCGGGTGTTGTTACACATGGTTTGCCACTGCGAGGACGATCAGCTGTCCGTCCTGTCTCCCTGTAGCACTGTCTTAGGCGTCTCACAGTACGGACATTGCAATTTATTGTTCTGGCCACATCTGCAGTCCTCATGCCTCCTTGCAGCATGCCTAAGGCACGTTCACGCAGATGAGCAGGGACCCTGGGCATCTTTCTTTTGATGTTTTTCAGAGTCAGTAGAAAGGCCTCTTTAGTGTCCTAAGTTTTCATAACTGTGACCTTAATTTCCTACTGTCTGTAAGCTGTTAGTGTCTTAAACTTCTTATGGCTGGGGGCAGTATTGAGTAGCTTGGATGAATAAGGTGCCCAGAGTAAACTGCCTGCCACTCAGTCCCAGAAGCTAAGATATGCATATTATTAGTATGGAAAACACTCTGAAGTTTCTAAAACTGTTTGAATGATGTCTGTGAGTATAACAGAACTCATATGGCAGGCAAAAACCTGAGACAAAATCCAAGCAGGAAGTGGGAAATCTGAGGTTTGTAGATTTGCCTATCCAATATACAGTGGGATATTAGTCATATTGCACTTCCTAAGGCTTCCACTTCAACAGTCTTTAGAGCCTTGTTTGATGCTTCTACTGTGAAAAATGAGGGAAGGAGAGCTCTTTGAGTCAGGTGTCTGGCACGAGCTGAACATGCGCGGTCACTTGGGAGCGACCTGCTTTCCATCGCATTTCTGAAGACAGAGGAATTCTCCGGTTGAAACATTATTGAAGATTTGTTAAAAACATCCTTAAGATTGATTCTATACATCGTTTGACATGTTTCTACGAACTGTAAGGGAATTGTTTGACTTTTCGTCTGACCTTGTGGGAGTGAATGATATATTTAGGGACAGACATAGAAGTGTACATTAGAATAAAGGAGGAGAAGGTAACACGTGAGTGCATTTGACATTCTGGTAAAAACAGGAAACCAAAGATTAGCAGACATGAGTGAATGGTTACAGGCTGGTAAAAACAGGAAACTAAGACATAACAGATATAATGGCCGAAGCCATTATAAGCATAAAGGCTTAGGGTAAACTTAAAGTACATTGTCTATTGTAGAGGACAGGAAACTAAAGCAAGGCCATAAGTGCATAGAAGAGCTGGAAAAACCGAGGTCAGAGAGACATACAGGAGGGGGCCAGCCAAATGACCAATAGATGGACTATAGGCATAATACATATTTATATTAGGACACTGAGAAGGTCCTGGCACCATTGTAATCTAATCAAGAGCGGATACAGGCGTTATTGGGCATGAACAAGCAGGAAGCCTGAAAATGAAAGACAATGGTAACAGATGACGTATGAGAAGTAACTTAATGTGCATATGGGATGGACTCATTTTTATGAGTGTGTGTATAAGAACAGAGCCAGTGGTTATGAAAGTTGGTCTTTCCACGGACTGACACGGCTTCTGATATTTTATATTAAAAGCCTATATTGAATTTACAAGTTCTTGTAAGAGTGTTATATTTCTGAGACGATTATCCACGACAACCTGCGCGTCATGAATTTGGATTTGTGAACTCAAGGCGCGAACAAAAAGGAGTTATTTGGACACAAATGATGGACGTTATCGAACAAAACAAACATTTATTGTGGAACTGGGATTCCTGGGAGTGCATTCTGATGAAGATCATCAAAGGTAAGTGAATATTTATAATGCTATTTCTGACTTTTATTGACTACACAACATGGCGGATATCTGTATGGCTTGGTTTTGTGTCTGAGCGCTGTACTCAGATTATAGCATGGTGTGCTTTATCCGTAAAGTTTTTTTGAAATCTGACACAGCGGTTGCATTAAGGAGAAGTTAATCTAAAGTTCCATGTATAATACTTGTATCTTTTATCTTGTATCTGTTTATTATGAGTATTCCTGTAAATTGATGTGGCTCTCTGCAAAATCACCAGATGTTTTGGAACTACTGAACATAACGCGCCAATATAAACTAAGATTTTTGGATATAAATATGAACTTTATCGAACAAACATACATGTATTGTGTAACATGAAGTCCTATGAGTGTCATCTGATGACGATCATCAAAGGTTAGTGATTCATTTTATCTCTATTTCTGCTTTTGGTGACTCCTCTCTTTGGCTGGAAAAATGGCTGTGTTTTTCTGTGACTTGACTCTGATCCAACATAATCGTTTGGTGTGCTTTCGTCGTAAAGCCTTTTTGAAATCGGACACTGTGGTGGGATTAAAAACAAGTTTATCTTTAAAATGGTGTAAAATAATTCTGTTTTGAGGAATTTTAATTATGAGATTTCTGTTGTTTTGAATTTGGCGCCCTGCACTTTCACTGGCTGTTGTCATATCGATCCCGTTAACGGGATTGCAGCTATGAGAAGTTAACGACTGTTCCACAGGTGCATGTTCATTAATTGTTTATGGTTCATTGAACAAGCATGGGAAACAGTGTTTAAACCCTTTACAATGAAGATCTGTGAAGTTACTTGGATTTTTACGAATTATCTTTGAAAGACAGGGTCCTGAAAAAGGGACGTTTGTTTTTTTGAGTTTTTGTATCGCTCTCTTCTTGAAAGGAATAAAAATACAAAAAATATAAAAGGAAGGATCTCATCCTGTCCCCAGTAGTAACTCATCATAATGACTAGTCCTGTCCCCAGTAGTAACTCATCATAATGACTAGTCCTGTCCCCAGTAGTAACTCATCATAATGACTAGTCCTGTCCCCAGTAGTAACTCATCATAATGACTAGTCCTGTCCCCAGTAGTAACTCATCATAATGACTAGTCCTGTCCCCAGTAGTAACTCATAATGACTAGTCCTGTCCCCAGTAGTAACTCATCATAATGACTAGTCCTGTCCCCAGTAGTAACTCATCATAATGACTAGTCCTGTCCCCAGTAGTAACTCATCATAATGACTAGTCCTGTCCCCAGTAGTAACTCATCATAATGACTAGTCCTGTCCCCAGTAGTAACTCATAATGACTAGTCCTGTCCCCAGTAGTAACTCATAATGACTAGTCCTGTCCCCAGTAGTAACTCATCATAATGACTAGTCCTGTCCCCAGTAGTAACTCATCATAATGACTAGTCCTGTCCCCAGTAGTAACTCA
Source organism: Salvelinus fontinalis (assembly GCF_029448725.1). Lineage (NCBI taxonomy): Eukaryota > Metazoa > Chordata > Actinopteri > Salmoniformes > Salmonidae > Salvelinus > Salvelinus fontinalis. The sequence continues at coordinate 53,291 of NW_026600577.1, read as the reverse complement.
TAATGACTAGTCCTGTCCCCAGTAATAACTCATAATGACTAGTCCTGTCCCCAGTAGTAACTCATAATGACTAGTCCTGTCCCCAGTAATAACTCATAATGACTAGTCCTGTCCCCAGTAGTAAGTCATCATAATGACTAGTCCTGTCCCCAGTAGTAACTCATAATGACTAGTCCTGTCCCCAGTAGTAACTCATAATGACTAGTCCTGTCCCCAGTAGTAACTCATAATGACTAGTCCTGTCCCCAGTAGTAACTCATAATGACTAGTCCTGTCCCCAGTAGTAACTCATAATGACTAGTCCTGTCCCCAGTAGTAACTCATAATGACTAGTCCTGTCCACAGTAGTAAGTCATCATAATGACTAGTCCTGTCCCCAGTAGTAACTCATCATAATGACTAGTCCTGTCCCCAGTAGTAACTCATAATGACTAGTCCTGTCCCCAGTAGTAACTCATAATGACTAGTCCTGTCCCCAGTAGTAACTCATAATGACTAGTCCTGTCCCCAGTAGTAACTCATAATGACTAGTCCTGTCCCCAGTAGTAAGTCATCATAATGACTAGTCCTGTCCCCAGTAGTAACTCATCATAATGACTAGTCCTGTCCCCAGTAGTAACTCATAATGACTAGTCCTGTCCTCAGTAGTAAGTCATCATAATGACTAGTCCTGTCCCCAGTAATAACTCATCATAATGACTAGTCCTGTCCCCAGTAGTAACTCATAATGACTAGTCCTGTCCCCAGTAGTAACTCATAATGACTAGTCCTGTCCTCAGTAGTAAGTCATCATAATGACTAGTCCTGTCCCCAGTAATAACTCATCATAATGACTAGTCCTGTCCCCAGTAGTAACTCATCATAAAGACTAGTCCTGTCCCCAGTAGTAACTCATAATGAATAGTCCTGTCCTCAGTAGTAAGTCATCATAATGACTAGTCCTGTCCCCAGTAATAACTCATCATAATGACTAGTCCTGTCCCCAGTAGTAACTCATAATGACTAGTCCTGTCCCCAGTAGTAACTCATAATGACTAGTCCTGTCCCCAGTAGTAACTCATAATGACTAGTCCTGTCCCCAGTAGTAACTCATAATGACTAGTCCTGTCCCCAGTAGTAACTCAAAATGACTAGTCCTGTCCCCAGTAGTAACTCATAATGACTAGTCCTGTCCCCAGTAGTAACTCATAATGACTAGTCCTGTCCCCAGTAGTAACTCATAATGACTAGTCCTGTCCCCAGTAGTAACTCATAATGACTAGTCCTGTCCCCAGCAGTAACTCATAATGACTAGTCCTGTCCCCAGTAATAACTCATAATGACTAGTCCTGTCCCCAGTAGTAACTCATAATGACTAGTCCTGTCCCCAGTAGTAACTCATCATAATGACTAGTCCTGTCCCCAGTAGTAACTCATAATGACTAGTCCTGTCCCCAGTAGTAACTCATAATGACTAGTCCTGTCCCCAGTAGTAACTCATAATGACTAGTCCTGTCCCCAGTAGTAACTCATAATGACTAGTCCTGTCCCCAGTAGTAACTCATCATAATGACTAGTCCTGTCCCCAGTAGTAACTCATCATAATGACTAGTCCTGTCCCCAGTAGTAACTCATAATGACTAGTCCTGTCCCCAGTAATAACTCATAATGACTAGTCCTGTCCCCAGTAGTAACTCATAATGACTAGTCCTGTCCCCAGTAATAACTCATAATGACTAGTCCTGTCCCCAGTAGTAAGTCATCATAATGACTAGTCCTGTCCCCAGTAGTAACTCATAATGACTAGTCCTGTCCCCAGTAGTAACTCATAATGACTAGTCCTGTCCCCAGTAGTAACTCATAATGACTAGTCCTGTCCCCAGTAGTAACTCATAATGACTAGTCCTGTCCCCAGTAGTAACTCATAATGACTAGTCCTGTCCCCAGTAGTAACTCATAATGACTAGTCCTGTCCCCAGTAGTAACTCATAATGACTAGTCCTGTCCACAGTAGTAAGTCATCATAATGACTAGTCCTGTCCCCAGTAGTAACTCATCATAATGACTAGTCCTGTCCCCAGTAGTAACTCATAATGACTAGTCCTGTCCCCAGTAGTAACTCATAATGACTAGTCCTGTCCCCAGTAGTAACTCATAATGACTAGTCCTGTCCCCAGTAGTAACTCATAATGACTAGTCCTGTCCCCAGTAGTAAGTCATCATAATGACTAGTCCTGTCCCCAGTAGTAACTCATCATAATGACTAGTCCTGTCCCCAGTAGTAACTCATAATGACTAGTCCTGTCCTCAGTAGTAAGTCATCATAATGACTAGTCCTGTCCCCAGTAATAACTCATCATAATGACTAGTCCTGTCCCCAGTAGTAACTCATAATGACTAGTCCTGTCCCCAGTAGTAACTCATAATGACTAGTCCTGTCCTCAGTAGTAAGTCATCATAATGACTAGTCCTGTCCCCAGTAATAACTCATCATAATGACTAGTCCTGTCCCCAGTAGTAACTCATCATAATGACTAGTCCTGTCCCCAGTAGTAACTCATAATGAATAGTCCTGTCCTCAGTAGTAAGTCATCATAATGACTAGTCCTGTCCCCAGTAATAACTCATCATAATGACTAGTCCTGTCCCCAGTAGTAACTCATAATGACTAGTCCTGTCCCCAGTAGTAACTCATAATGACTAGTCCTGTCCCCAGTAGTAACTCATAATGACTAGTCCTGTCCCCAGTAGTAACTCATAATGACTAGTCCTGTCCCCAGTAGTAACTCAAAATGACTAGTCCTGTCCCCAGTAGTAACTCATAATGACTAGTCCTGTCCCCAGTAGTAACTCATAATGACTAGTCCTGTCCCCAGTAGTAACTCATAATGACTAGTCCTGTCCCCAGTAGTAACTCATAATGACTAGTCCTGTCCCCAGCAGTAACTCATAATGACTAGTCCTGTCCCCAGTAATAACTCATAATGACTAGTCCTGTCCCCAGTAGTAACTCATAATGACTAGTCCTGTCCCCAGTAGTAACTCATCATAATGACTAGTCCTGTCCCCAGTAGTAACTCATAATGACTAGTCCTGTCCCCAGTAGTAACTCATAATGACTAGTCCTGTCCCCAGTAGTAACTCATAATGACTAGTCCTGTCCCCAGTAGTAACTCATAATGACTCGTCCTGTCCCCAGTAGTAACTCATAATGACTAGTCCTGTCCCCAGTAGTAAGTCATCATAATGACTAGTCCTGTCCCCAGTAGTAACTCATCATAATGACTAGTCCTGTCCCCAGTAGTAACTCATCATAATGACTAGTCCTGTCCCCAGTAGTAACTCATAATGACTAGTCCTGTCCCCAGTAGTAACTCATAATGACTAGTCCTGTCCCCAGTAGTAACTCATTATGACTAGTCCTGTCCCCAGTAGTAACTCATAATGACTAGTCCTGTCCCCAGTAGTAACTCATCATAATGACTAGTCCTGTCCCCAGTAGTAACTCATAATGACTAGTCCTGTCCTCAGTAGTAAGTCATCATAATGACTAGTCCTGTCCCCAGTAATAACTCATCATAATGACTAGTCCTGTCCCCAGTAGTAACTCATCATAATGACTAGTCCTGTCCCCAGTAGTAACTCATAATGACTAGTCCTGTCCTCAGTAGTAAGTCATCATAATGACTAGTCCTGTCCCCAGGAATAACTCATCATAATGACTAGTCCTGTCCCCAGTAGTAACTCATCATAATGACTAGTCCTGTCCCCAGTAGTAACTCATAATGACTAGTCCTGTCCTCAGTAGTAAGTCATCATAATGACTAGTCCTGTCCCCAGTAATAACTCATCATAATGACTAGTCCTGTCCCCAGTAGTAACTCATAATGACTAGTCCTGTCCCCAGTAGTAACTCATAATGACTAGTCCTGTCCCCAGTAGTAACTCATAATGACTAGTCCTGTCCCCAGTAGTAACTCATAATGACTAGTCCTGTCCCCAGTAGTAACTCATAATGACTAGTCCTGTCCCCAGTAGTAACTCATAATGACTAGTCCTGTCCCCAGTAGTAACTCATAATGACTAGTCCTGTCCCCAGTAGTAACTCATAATGACTAGTCCTGTCCCCAGTAGTAACTCATAATGACTAGTCCTGTCCCCAGTAGTACCTCATAATGACTAGTCCTGTCCCGAGTAGTAACTCATAATGACTAGTCCTGTCCCCAGCAGTAACTCATAATGACTAGTCCTGTCCCCAGTAGTAACTCATCATGACTAGTCCTGTCCCCAGTAGTAACTCATCATAATGACTAGTCCTGTCCCCAGTAGTAACTCATAATGACTAGTCCTGTCCCCAGTAGTAACTCATAATGACTAGTCCTGTCCCCAGTAGTAAGTCATCATAATGACTAGTCCTGTCCCCAGTAGTAACTCATAATGACTAGTCCTGTCCCCAGTAGTAAGTCATCATAATGACTAGTCCTGTCATCAGTAGTAACTCATAATGACTAGTCCTGTCCCCAGTAGTAACTCATAATGACTAGTCCTGTCCCCAGTAGTAACTCATAATGGCTAGTCCTGTCCCCAGTAGTAACTCATAATGACTAGTCCTGTCCCCAGTAGTAACTCATCATAATGACTAGTCCTGTCCCCAGTAGTAACTCATCATAATGACTAGTCCTGTCCCCAGTAGTAACTCATAATGACTAGTCCTGTCCCCAGTAGTAACTCATAATGACTAGTCCTGTCCCCAGTAATAACTCATAATGACTAGTCCTGTCCCCAGTAGTAACTCATCATAATGACTAGTCCTGTCCCCAGTAGTAACTCATAATGACTAGTCCTGTCCCCAGTAGTAACTCATAATGACTAGTCCTGTCCCCAGTAGTAACTCATCATAATGACTAGTCCTGTCCCCAGTAGTAACTCATAATGACTAGTCCTGTCCCCAGTAGTAAGTCATCATAATGACTAGTCCTGTCCCCAGTAGTAACTCATAATGACTAGTCCTGTCCCCAGTAGTAACTCATAATGACTAGTCCTGTCCCCAGTAGTAACTCATAATGACTAGTCCTGTCCCCAGTAATAACTGATAATGACTAGTCCTGTCCCCAGTAGTAACTCATCATAATGACTAGTCCTGTCCCCAGTAGTAACTCATAATGACTAGTCCTGTCCCCAGTAGTAAGTCATCATAATGACTAGTCCTGTCCCCAGTAGTAACTCATAATGACTAGTCCTGTCCCCAGTAGTAACTCATAATGACTAGTCCTGTCCCCAGTAGTAACTCATAATGACTAGTCCTGTCCCCAGTAGTAACTCATAATGACTAGTCCTGTCCCCAGTAGTAACTCATCATAATGACTAGTCCTGTCCCCAGTAGTAACTCATAATGACTAGTCCTGTCCCCAGTAGTAACTAATCATAATGACTAGTCCTGTCCCCAGTAGTAACTCATCATAATGACTAGTCCTGTCCCCAGTAATAACTCATAATGACTAGTCCTGTCCCCAGTAGTAACTCATCATAATGACTAGTCCTGTCCCCAGTAGTAACTCATAATGACTAGTCCTGTCCCCAGTAGTAACTCATAATGACTAGTCCTGTCCCCAGTAGTAACTCATCATAATGACTAGTCCTGTCCCCAGTAGTAACTCATAATGACTAGTCCTGTCCCCAGTAGTAACTCATAATGACTAGTCCTGTCCCCAGTAGTAACTCATCATAATGACTAGTCCAGTCCCCAGTAGTAACTCATAATGACTAGTCCTGTCCCCAGTAGTAAGTCATCATAATGACTAGTCCTGTCCCCAGTTGTAACTCATAATGACTAGTCCTGTCCCAAATAGAAACTCATAATGACTAGTCCTGTCCCCAGTAGTAACTCATAATGACTAGTCCTGTCCCCAGTAGTAACTCATAATGACTAGTCCTGTCCCCAGTAGTAACTCATCATAATGACTAGTCCTGTCCCCAGTAGTAACTCATCATGACTAGTCCTGTCCCCAGTAGTAACTCATAATGACTAGTCCTGTCCCCAGTAGTAACTCATAATGACTAGTCCTGTCCCCAGTAGTAACTCATAATGACTAGTCCTGTCCCCAGTAGTAACTCATCATAATGACTAGTCCTGTCCCCAGTAATAACTCATAATGACTAGTCCTGTCCCCAGTAGTAAGTCATCATAATGACTAGTCCTGTCCCCAGTAGTAACTCATAATGACTAGTCCTGTCCCCAGTAGTAAGTCATCATAATGACTAGTCCTGTCCCCAGTAGTAACTCATAATGACTAGTCCTGTCCCCAGTAGTAACTCATAATGACTAGTCCTGTCCCCAGTAGTAACTCATAATGGCTAGTCCTGTCCCCAGTAGTAACTCATAATGACTAGTCCTGTCCCCAGTAGTAACTCATAATGACTAGTCCTGTCCCCAGTAGTAACTCATCATAATGACTAGTCCTGTCCCCAGTAGTAACTCATAATGACTAGTCCTGTCCCCAGTAGTAACTCATAATGACTAGTCCTGTCCCCAGTAATAACTCATAATGACTAGTCCTGTCCCCAGTAATAACTCATAATGACTAGTCCTGTCCCCAGTAGTAACTCATCATAATGACTAGTCCTGTCCCCAGTAGTAACTCATAATGACTAGTCCTGTCCCCAGTAGTAACTCATCATAATAACTAGTCCTGTCCCCAGTAGTAACTCATAATGACTAGTCCTGTCCCCAGTAGTAAGTCATCATAATGACTAGTCCTGTCCCCAGTAGTAACTCATAATGACTAGTCCTGTCCCCAGTAGTAACTCATAATGACTAGTCCTGTCCCCAGTAGTAACTCATAATGACTAGTCCTGTCCCCAGTAATAACTCATAATGACTAGTCCTGTCCCCAGTAGTAACTCATCATAATGACTAGTCCTGTCCCCAGTAGTAACTCATAATGACTAGTCCTGTCCCCAGTAGTAAGTCATCATAATGACTAGTCCTGTCCCCAGTAGTAACTCATAATGACTAGTCCTGTCCCCAGTAGTAACTCATAATGACTAGTCCTGTCCCCAGTAGTAACTCATAATGACTAGTCCTGTCCCCAGTAGTAACTCATAATGACTAGTCCTGTCCCCAGTAGTAACTCATCATAATGACTAGTCCTGTCCCCAGTAGTAACTCATAATGACTTGTCCTGTCCCCAGTAGTAACTAATCATAATGACTAGTCCTGTCCCCAGTAGTAACTCATCATAATGACTAGTCCTGTCCCCAGTAATAACTCATAATGACTAGTCCTGTCCCCAGTAGTAACTCATCATAATGACTAGTCCTGTCCCCAGTAGTAACTCATAATGACTAGTCCTGTCCCCAGTAGTAACTCATAATGACTAGTCCTGTCCCCAGTAGTAACTCATCATAATGACTAGTCCTGTCCCCAGTAGTAACTCATAATGACTAGTCCTGTCCCCAGTAGTAACTCATAATGACTAGTCCTGTCCCCAGTAGTAACTCATCATAATGACTAGTCCTGTCCCCAGTAGTAACTCATAATGACTAGTCCTGTCCCCAGTAGTAAGTCATCATAATGACTAGTCCTGTCCCCAGTTGTAACTCATAATGACTAGTCCTGTCCCAAATAGAAACTCATAATGACTAGTCCTGTCCCCAGTAGTAACTCATAATGACTAGTCCTGTCCCCAGTAGTAACTCATAATGACTAGTCCTGTCCCCAGTAGTAACTCATCATAATGACTAGTCCTGTCCCCAGTAGTAACTCATCATGACTAGTCCTGTCCCCAGTAGTAACTCATAATGACTAGTCCTGTCCCCAGTAGTAACTCATAATGACTAGTCCTGTCCCCAGTAGTAACTCATAATGACTAGTCCTGTCCCCAGTAGTAACTCATCATAATGACTAGTCCTGTCCCCAGTAATAACTCATAATGACTAGTCCTTTCCCCAGTAGTAACTCATCATAATGACTAGTCCTGTCCCCAGTAGTAACTCATAATGACTAGTCCTGTCCCCAGTAGTAACTCATAATGACTAGTCCTGTCCCCAGTAGTAACTCATCATAATGACTAGTCCTGTCCCCAGTAGTAACTCATAATGACTAGTCCTGTCCCCAGTAGTAAGTTATCATAATGACTAGTCCTGTCCCCAGTAGTAACTCATAATGACTAGTCCTGTCCCCAGTAGTAACTCATAATGACTAGTCCTGTCCCCAGTAGTAACTCATAATGACTAGTCCTGTCCCCAGTAGTAACTCATAATGACTAGTCCTGTCCCCAGTAGTAACTCATCATAATGACTAGTCCTGTCCCCAGTAGTAACTCATAATGACTAGTCCTGTCCCCAGTAATAACTCATCATAATGACTAGTCCTGTCCCCAGTAGTAACTCATAATGACTAGTCCTGTCCCCAGTAGTAACTCATAATAACTAGTCCTGTCCCCAGTAGTAACTCATAATGACTAGTCCTGTCCCCAGTAGTAACTCATAATGACTAGTCCTGTCCCCAGTAGTAACTCATAATGACTAGTCCTGTCCCCAGTAGTAACTCATAATGACTAGTCCTGTCCCCAGTAGTAACTCATAATGACTAGTCCTGTCCCCAGTAGTAACTCATAATGACTAGTCCTGTCCCCAGTAGTAACTCATCATAATGACTAGTCCTGTCCCCAGTAGTAACTCATCATAATGACTAGTCCTGTCCCCAGTAGTAACTCATAATGACTAGTCCTGTCCCCAGTAGTAACTCATAATGACTAGTCCTGTCCCCAGTAGTAACTCATAATGACTAGTCCTGTCCCCAGTAGTAACTCATCATAATGACTAGTCCTGTCCCCAGTAGTAACTCATAATGACTAGTCCTGTCCCCAGTAGTAACTCATCATAATGACTAGTCCTGTCCCCAGTAGTAACTCATAATGACTAGTCCTGTCCCCAGTAATAACTCATAATGACTATTCCTGTCCCCAGTAGTAACTCATCATAATGACTAGTCCTGTCTTCAGTAGTAACTCATAATGACTAGTCCTGTCCCCAGTAGTAACTCATAATGACTAGTCCTGTCCCCAGTAGTAACTCATCATAATGACTAGTCCTGTCCCCAGTAGTAACTCATCATAATGACTAGTCCTGTCCCCAGTAGTAACTCATAATGACTAGTCCTGTCCCCAGTAGTAACTCATCATAATGACTAGTCCTGTCCCCAGTAGTAACTCATAATGACTAGTCCTGTCCCCAGTAGTAACTCATAATGACTAGTCCTGTCCACAGTAGTAACTCATAATGACTAGTCCTGTCCCCAATAGTAACTCATCATAATGACTAGTCCTGTCCCCAGTAGTAACTCATAATGACTAGTCCTGTCCCCAGTAGTAAGTCATCATAATGACTAGTCCTGTCCCCAGTTGGAACTCATAATGACTAGTCCTGTCCCCAGTAGTAACTCATAATGACTAGTCCTGTCCCCAGTAGTAACTCATAATGACTAGTCCTGTCCCCAGTAGTAACTCATAATGACTAGTCCTGTCCCCAGTAGTAACTCATCATAATGACTAGTCCTGTCCCCAGTAGTAACTCATAATGACTAGTCCTGTCCCCAGTAGTAACTCATAATGACTAGTCCTGTCCCCAGTAGTAACTCATAATGACTAGTCCTGTCCCCAGTAGTAACTCATAATGACTAGTCCTGTCCCCAGTAGTAACTCATCATAATGACTAGTCCTGTCCCCAGTAGTAACTCATAATGACTAGTCCTGTCCCCAGTAGTAACTCATCATAATGACTAGTCCTGTCCCCAGTAGTAACTCATAATGACTAGTCCTGTCCCCAGTAGTAACTCATAATGACTAGTCCTGTCCCCAGTAGTAACTCATCATAATGACTAGTCCTGTCCCCAGTAGTAACTCATAATGACTAGTCCTGTCCCCAGTAGTAAGTTATCATAATGACTAGTCCTGTCCCCAGTAGTAACTCATAATGACTAGTCCTGTCCACAGTAGTAACTCATAATGACTAGTCCTGTCCCCAGTAGTAACTCATTATGACTAGTCCTGTCCCCAGTAGTAACTCATAATGACTAGTCCTGTCCCCAGTAGTAACTCATCATAATGACTAGTCCTGTCCCCAGTAGTAACTCATAATGACTAGTCCTGTCCCCAGTAGTAACTCATCATAATGACTAGTCCTGTCCCCAGTAATAACTCATAATGACTAGTCCTGTCCCCAGTAGTAACTCATCATAATGACTAGTGCTGTCCCCAGTAGTAACTCATAATGACTAGTCCTGTCCCCAGTAGTAACTCATAATGACTAGTCCTGTCCCCAGTAGTAACTCATCATAATGACTAGTCCTGTCCCCAGTAGTAACTCATAATGACTAGTCCTGTCCCAAGTAGTAAGTCATCATAATGACTAGTCCTGTCCCCAGTAGTAACTCATAATGACTAGTCCTGTCCCCAGTAGTAACTCATAATGACTAGTCCTGTCCCCAGTAGTAACTCATAATGACTAGTCCTGTCCCCAGTAGTAACTCATAATGACTAGTCCTGTCCCCAGTAGTAACTCATAATGACTAGTACTGTCCCCAGTAGTAACTCATAATGACTAGTCCTGTCCCCAGTAGTAACTCATAATGACTAGTCCTGTCCCCAGTAGTAACTCATCATAATGACTAGTCCTGTCCCCAGTAGTAACTCATAATGACTAGTCCTGTCCCCAGTAGTAACTCATCATAATGACTAGTCCTGTCCCCAGTAGTAACTCATCATAATGACTAGTCCTGTCCCCAGTAGTAAGTCATCATAATGACTAGTCCTGTCCCCAGTAGTAACTCATAATGACTAGTCCTGTCCCCAGTAGTAACTCATAATGACTAGTCCTGTCCCCAGTAGTAACTCATCATAATGACTAGTCCTGTCCCCAGTAGTAACTCATCATAATGACTAGTCCTGTCCCCAGTAGTAACTCATAATGACTAGTCCTGTTCCCAGTAGTAACTCATAATGACTAGTCCTGTCCCCAGTAGTAACTCATAATGACTAGTCCTGTCCCCAGTAGTAACTCATAATGACTATTCCTGTCCCCAGTAATAACTGATAATGACTAGTCCTGTCCCCAGTAGTAACTCATAATGACTAGTCCTGTCCCCAGTAGTAAGTCATCATAATGACTAGTCCTGTCCCCAGTAGTAACTCATAATGACTAGTCCTGTCCCCAGTAGTAACTCATAATGACTAGTCCTGTCCCCAGTAGTAACTCATAATGACTAGTCCTGTCCCCAGTAGTAACTCATAATGACTAGTCCTGTCCCCAGTAGTAACTCATCATAATGACTAGTCCTGTCCCCAGTAGTAACTCATAATGACTAGTCCTGTCCCCAGTAGTAACTAATCATAATGACTAGTCCTGTCCCCAGTAGTAACTCATCATAATGACTAGTCCTGTCCCCAGTAGTAACTCATAATGACTAGTCCTGTCCCCAGTAGTAACTCATCATAATGACTAGTCCTGTCCCCAGTAGTAACTCATAATGACTAGTCCTGTCCCCAGTAGTAACTCATCATAATGACTAGTCCTGTCCCCAGTAGTAACTCATCATAATGACTAGTCCTGTCCCCAGTAGTAACTCATCATAATGACTAGTCCTGTCCCCAGTAGTAACTCATAATGACTAGTCCTGTCCCCAGTAGTAACTCATCATAATGACTAGTCCTGTCCCCAGTAGTAACTCATCATAATGACTAGTCCTGTCCCCAGTAATAACTCATAATGACTAGTCCTTTCCCCAGTAGTAACTCATCATAATGACTAGTCCTGTCCCCAGTAGTAACTCATAATGACTAGTCCTGTCCCCAGTAGTAACTCATAATGACTAGTCCTGTCCCCAGTAGTACCTCATCATAATGACTAGTCCTGTCCCCAGTAGTAACTCATAATGACTAGTCCTGTCCCCAGTAGTAAGTTATCATAATGACTAGTCCTGTCCCCAGTAGTAACTCATAATGACTAGTCCTGTCCCCAGTAGTAACTCATAATGACTAGTCCTGTCCCCAGTAGTAACTCATAATGACTAGTCCTGTCCCCAGTAGTAACTCATAATGACTAGTCCTGTCCCCAGTAGTAACTCATAATGACTAGTCCTGTCCCCAGTAGTAACTCATAATGACTAGTCCTGTCCCCAGTAGTAACTCATAATGACTAGTCCTGTCCCCAGTAGTAACTCATCATAATGACTAGTCCTGTCCCCAGTAGTAACTCATAATGACTAGTCCTGTCCCCAGTAGTAACTCATAATGACTAGTCCTGTCCCCAGTAGTAACTCATAATGACTAGTCCTGTCCCCAGTAGTAACTCATAATGACTAGTCCTGTCCCCAGTAGTAACTCATCATAATGACTAGTCCTGTCCCCAGTAGTAACTCATAATGACTAGTCCTGTCCCCAGTAGTAACTCATCATAATGACTAGTCCTGTCCCCAGTAGTAACTCATAATGACTAGTCCTGTCCCCAGTAGTAACTCATAATGACTAGTCCTGTCCCCAGTAGTAACTCATCATAATGACTAGTCCTGTCCCCAGTAGTAACTCATAATGACTAGTCCTGTCCCCAGTAGTAAGTTATCATAATGACTAGTCCTGTCCCCAGTAGTAACTCATAATGACTAGTCCTGTCCACAGTAGTAACTCATAATGACTAGTCCTGTCCCCAGTAGTAACTCATTATGACTAGTCCTGTCCCCAGTAGTAACTCATAATGACTAGTCCTGTCCCCAGTAGTAACTCATCATAATGACTAGTCCTGTCCCCAGTAGTAACTCATAATGACTAGTCCTGTCCCCAGTAGTAACTCATCATAATGACTAGTCCTGTCCCCAGTAATAACTCATAATGACTAGTCCTGTCCCCAGTAGTAACTCATCATAATGACTAGTGCTGTCCCCAGTAGTAACTCATAATGACTAGTCCTGTCCCCAGTAGTAACTCATAATGACTAGTCCTGTCCCCTTTAGTAACTCATCATAATGACTAGTCCTGTCCCCAGTAGTAACTCATAATGACTAGTCCTGTCCCAAGTAGTAAGTCATCATAATGACTAGTCCTGTCCCCAGTAGTAACTCATAATGACTAGTCCTGTCCCCAGTAGTAACTCATAATGACTAGTCCTGTCCCCAGTAGTAACTCATAATGACTAGTCCTGTCCCCAGTAGTAACTCATAATGACTAGTCCTGTCCCCAGTAGTAACTCATAATGACTAGTCCTGTCCCCAGTAGTAACTCATAATGACTAGTCCTGTCCCCAGTAGTAACTCATAATGACTAGTCCTGTCCCCAGTAGTAACTCATCATAATGACTAGTCCTGTCCCCAGTAGTAACTCATAATGACTAGTCCTGTCCCCAGTAGTAACTCATCATAATGACTAGTCCTGTCCCCAGTAGTAACTCATCATAATGACTAGTCCTGTCCCCAGTAGTAACTCATCATAATGACTAGTCCTGTCCCCAGTAGTAACTCATAATGACTAGTCCTGTCCCCAGTAGTAACTCATAATGACTAGTCCTGTCCCCAGTAGTAACTCATCATGATGACTAGTCCTGTCCCCAGTAGTAACTCATAATGACTAGTCCTGTCCCCAGTAGTAACTCATAATGACTAGTCCTGTCCCCAGTAGTAACTCATAATGACTAGTCCTGTCCCCAGTAGTAACTCATAATGACTAGTCCTGTCCTCAGTAGTAACTCATAATGACTATTCCTGTCCCCAGTAATAACTCATAATGACTAGTCCTGTCCCCAGTAATAACTGATAATGACTAGTCCTGTCCCCAGTAGTAACTCATAATGACTAGTCCTGTCCCCAGTAGTAACTCATCATAATGACTAGTCCTGTCCCCAGTAGTAACTCATAATGACTAGTCCTGTCCCCAGTAGTAACTCATAATGACTAGTCCTGTCCCCAGTAGTAACTCTTCATAATGACTAGTCCTGTCCCCAGTAGTAACTCATCATAATGACTAGTCCTGTCCCCAGTAGTAAGTCATCATAATGACTAGTCCTGTCCCCAGTAGTAACTCATCATAATGACTAGTCCTGTCCCCAGTAGTAACTCATCATAATGACTAGTCCTGTCCCCAGTAGTAACTCATCATAATGACTAGTCCTGTCCCCAGTAGTAACTCATCATAATGACTAGTCCTGTCCCCAGTAGTAACTCAAAATGACTAGTCCTGTCCCCAGTAGTAACTCATAATGACTAGTCCTGTCCCCAGTAGTAACTCATAATGACTAGTCCTTTCCCCAGTAGTAACTCATAATGACTAGTCCTGTCCCCAGTAGTAACTCATAATGACTAGTCCTGTCCCCAGTAGTAACTCATCATAATGACTAGTCCTGTCCCCAGTAGTAACTCATAATGACTAGTCCTGTCCCCAGTAGTAACTCATAATGACTAGTCCTGTCCCCAGTAGTAACTCATCATAATGACTAGTCCTGTCCCCAGTAGTAACTCATCATAATGACTAGTCCTGTCCCCAGTAGTAACTCATAATGACTAGTCCTGTCCCCAGTAGTAACTCATAATGACTAGTCCTGTCCCCAGTAGTAACTCATCATAATGACTAGTCCTGTCCCCAGTAGTAACTCATAATGACTAGTCCTGTCCCCAGTAGTAACTCATAATGACTAGTCCTGTCCCCAGTAGTAACTCATAATGACTAGTCCTGTCCCCAGTAGTAACTCATAATGACTAGTCCTGTCCCCAGTAGTAACTCATCATAATGACTAGTCCTGTCCCCAGTAGTAACTCATAATGACTAGTCCTGTCCCCAGTAGTAACTCATAATGACTAGTCCTGTCCCCAGTAGTAACTCATAATGACTAGTCCTGTCCCCAGTAGTAACTCATCATAATGACTAGTCCTGTCCCCAGTAGTAACTCATCATAATGACTAGTCCTGTCCCCAGTAGTAACTCATCATAATGACTAGTCCTGTCCCCAGTAGGAACTCATCATAATGACTAGTCCTGTCCCCAGTAGTAACTCATAATGACTAGTCCTGTCCCCAGTAGTAACTCATAATGACTAGTCCTGTCCCCAGTAGTAACTCATCATAATGACTAGTCCTGTCCCCAGTAGTAACTCATAATGACTAGTCCTGTCCCCAGTAGTAACTCATAATGACTAGTCCTGTCCCCAGTAGTAACTCATAATGACTAGTCCTGTCCCCAGTAGTAACTCATAATGACTAGTCCTGTCCCCAGTAGTAACTCATAATGACTAGTCCTGTCCCCAGTAGTAACTCATAATGACTATTCCTGTCCCCAGTAATAACTCATAATGACTAGTCCTGTCCCCAGTAATAACTGATAATGACTAGTCCTGTCCCCAGTAGTAACTCATAATGACTAGTCCTGTCCCCAGTAGTAACTCATCATAATGACTAGTCCTGTCCCCAGTAGTAACTCATAATGACTAGTCCTGTCCCCAGTAGTAACTCATAATGACTAGTCCTGTCCCCAGTAGTAACTCTTCATAATGACTAGTCCTGTCCCCAGTAGTAACTCATCATAATGACTAGTCCTGTCCCCAGTAGTAAGTCATCATAATGACTAGTCCTGTCCCCAGTAGTAACTCATCATAATGACTAGTCCTGTCCCCAGTAGTAACTCATCATAATGACTAGTCCTGTCCCCAGTAGTAACTCATCATAATGACTAGTCCTGTCCCCAGTAGTAACTCATCATAATGACTAGTCCTGTCCCCAGTAGTAAGTTATCATAATGACTAGTCCTGTCCCCAGTAGTAACTCATAATGACTAGTCCTGTCCACAGTAGTAACTCATAATGACTAGTCCTGTCCCCAGTAGTAACTCATTATGACTAGTCCTGTCCCCAGTAGTAACTCATAATGACTAGTCCTGTCCCCAGTAGTAACTCATCATAATGACTAGTCCTGTCCCCAGTAGTAACTCATAATGACTAGTCCTGTCCCCAGTAGTAACTCATCATAATGACTAGTCCTGTCCCCAGTAATAACTCATAATGACTAGTCCTGTCCCCAGTAGTAACTCATCATAATGACTAGTGCTGTCCCCAGTAGTAACTCATAATGACTAGTCCTGTCCCCAGTAGTAACTCATAATGACTAGTCCTGTCCCCTTTAGTAACTCATCATAATGACTAGTCCTGTCCCCAGTAGTAACTCATAATGACTAGTCCTGTCCCAAGTAGTAAGTCATCATAATGACTAGTCCTGTCCCCAGTAGTAACTCATAATGACTAGTCCTGTCCCCAGTAGTAACTCATAATGACTAGTCCTGTCCCCAGTAGTAACTCATAATGACTAGTCCTGTCCCCAGTAGTAACTCATAATGACTAGTCCTGTCCCCAGTAGTAACTCATAATGACTAGTCCTGTCCCCAGTAGTAACTCATAATGACTAGTCCTGTCCCCAGTAGTAACTCATAATGACTAGTCCTGTCCCCAGTAGTAACTCATCATAATGACTAGTCCTGTCCCCAGTAGTAACTCATAATGACTAGTCCTGTCCCCAGTAGTAACTCATCATAATGACTAGTCCTGTCCCCAGTAGTAACTCATCATAATGACTAGTCCTGTCCCCAGTAGTAACTCATCATAATGACTAGTCCTGTCCCCAGTAGTAACTCATAATGACTAGTCCTGTCCCCAGTAGTAACTCATAATGACTAGTCCTGTCCCCAGTAGTAACTCATCATGATGACTAGTCCTGTCCCCAGTAGTAACTCATAATGACTAGTCCTGTCCCCAGTAGTAACTCATAATGACTAGTCCTGTCCCCAGTAGTAACTCATAATGACTAGTCCTGTCCCCAGTAGTAACTCATAATGACTAGTCCTGTCCTCAGTAGTAACTCATAATGACTATTCCTGTCCCCAGTAATAACTCATAATGACTAGTCCTGTCCCCAGTAATAACTGATAATGACTAGTCCTGTCCCCAGTAGTAACTCATAATGACTAGTCCTGTCCCCAGTAGTAACTCATCATAATGACTAGTCCTGTCCCCAGTAGTAACTCATAATGACTAGTCCTGTCCCCAGTAGTAACTCATAATGACTAGTCCTGTCCCCAGTAGTAACTCTTCATAATGACTAGTCCTGTCCCCAGTAGTAACTCATCATAATGACTAGTCCTGTCCCCAGTAGTAAGTCATCATAATGACTAGTCCTGTCCCCAGTAGTAACTCATCATAATGACTAGTCCTGTCCCCAGTAGTAACTCATCATAATGACTAGTCCTGTCCCCAGTAGTAACTCATCATAATGACTAGTCCTGTCCCCAGTAGTAACTCATCATAATGACTAGTCCTGTCCCCAGTAGTAACTCAAAATGACTAGTCCTGTCCCCAGTAGTAACTCATAATGACTAGTCCTGTCCCCAGTAGTAACTCATAATGACTAGTCCTTTCCCCAGTAGTAACTCATAATGACTAGTCCTGTCCCCAGTAGTAACTCATAATGACTAGTCCTGTCCCCAGTAGTAACTCATCATAATGACTAGTCCTGTCCCCAGTAGTAACTCATAATGACTAGTCCTGTCCCCAGTAGTAACTCATAATGACTAGTCCTGTCCCCAGTAGTAACTCATCATAATGACTAGTCCTGTCCCCAGTAGTAACTCATCATAATGACTAGTCCTGTCCCCAGTAGTAACTCATAATGACTAGTCCTGTCCCCAGTAGTAACTCATAATGACTAGTCCTGTCCCCAGTAGTAACTCATCATAATGACTAGTCCTGTCCCCAGTAGTAACTCATAATGACTAGTCCTGTCCCCAGTAGTAACTCATAATGACTAGTCCTGTCCCCAGTAGTAACTCATAATGACTAGTCCTGTCCCCAGTAGTAACTCATAATGACTAGTCCTGTCCCCAGTAGTAACTCATCATAATGACTAGTCCTGTCCCCAGTAGTAACTCATAATGACTAGTCCTGTCCCCAGTAGTAACTCATAATGACTAGTCCTGTCCCCAGTAGTAACTCATAATGACTAGTCCTGTCCCCAGTAGTAACTCATCATAATGACTAGTCCTGTCCCCAGTAGTAACTCATCATAATGACTAGTCCTGTCCCCAGTAGTAACTCATCATAATGACTAGTCCTGTCCCCAGTAGTAACTCATCATAATGACTAGTCCTGTCCCCAGTAGTAACTCATAATGACTAGTCCTGTCCCCAGTAGTAACTCATAATGACTAGTCCTGTCCCCAGTAGTAACTCATCATAATGACTAGTCCTGTCCCCAGTAGTAACTCATAATGACTAGTCCTGTCCCCAGTAGTAACTCATAATGACTAGTCCTGTCCCCAGTAGTAACTCATAATGACTAGTCCTGTCCCCAGTAGTAACTCATAATGACTAGTCCTGTCCCCAGTAGTAACTCATAATGACTAGTCCTGTCCCCAGTAGTAACTCATAATGACTAGTCCTGTCCCCAGTAGTAACTCATAATGACTAGTCCTGTCCCCAGTAATAACTGATAATGACTAGTCCTGTCCCCAGTAGTAACTCATAATGACTAGTCCTGTCCCCAGTAGTAACTCATCATAATGACTAGTCCTGTCCCCAGTAGTAACTCATAATGACTAGTCCTGTCCCCAGTAGTAACTCATAATGACTAGTCCTGTCCCCAGTAGTAACTCTTCATAATGACTAGTCCTGTCCCCAGTAGTAAGTCATCATAATGACTAGTCCTGTCCCCAGTAGTAACTCATCATAATGACTAGTCCTGTCCCCAGTAGTAACTCATCATAATGACTAGTCCTGTCCCCAGTAGTAACTCATCATAATGACTAGTCCTGTCCCCAGTAGTAACTCATCATAATGACTAGTCCTGTCCCCAGTAGTAACTCATCATAATGACTAGTCCTGTCCCCAGTAGTAACTCATAATGACTAGTCCTGTCCCCAGTAGTAACTCATAATGACTAGTCCTGTCCCCAGTAGTAACTCATAATGACTAGTCCTGTCCCCAGTAGTAACTCATAATGACTAGTCCTGTCCCCAGTAGTAACTCATAATGACTAGTCCTGTCCCCAGTAGTAACTCATCATAATGACTAGTCCTGTCCCCAGTAGTAACTCATAATGACTAGTCCTGTCCCCAGTAGTAACTCATAATGACTAGTCCTGTCCCCAGTAGTAACTCATCATAATGACTAGTCCTGTCCCCAGTAGTAACTCATCATAATGACTAGTCCTGTCCCCAGTAGTAACTCATAATGACTAGTCCTGTCCCCAGTAGTAACTCATAATGACTAGTCCTGTCCCCAGTAGTAACTCATCATAATGACTAGTCCTGTCCCCAGTAGTAACTCATAATGACTAGTCCTGTCCCCAGTAGTAACTCATAATGACTAGTCCTGTCCCCAGTAGTAACTCATAATGACTAGTCCTGTCCCCAGTAGTAACTCATAATGACTAGTCCTGTCCCCAGTAGTAACTCATCATAATGACTAGTCCTGTCCCCAGTAGTAACTCATAATGACTAGTCCTGTCCCCAGTAGTAACTCATAATGACTAGTCCTGTCCCCAGTAGTAACTCATAATGACTAGTCCTGTCCCCAGTAGTAACTCATCATAATGACTAGTCCTGTCCCCAGTAGTAACTCATCATAATGACTAGTCCTGTCCCCAGTAGTAACTCATAATGACTAGTCCTGTCCCCAGTAGTAACTCATCATAATGACTAGTCCTGTCCCCAGTAGTAACTCATAATGACTAGTCCTGTCCCCAGTAGTAACTCATAATGACTAGTCCTGTCCCCAGTAGTAACTCATCATAATGACTAGTCCTGTCCCCAGTAGTAACTCATAATGACTAGTCCTGTCCCCAGTAGTAACTCATAATGACTAGTCCTGTCCCCAGTAGTAACTCATCATAATGACTAGTCCTGTCCCCAGTAGTAACTCATAATGACTAGTCCTGTCCCCAGTAGTAAGTCATCATAATGACTAGTCCTGTCCCCAGTAGTAACTCATAATGACTAGTCCTGTCCCCAGTAGTAACTCATAATGACTAGTCCTGTCCCCAGTAGTAACTCATAATGACTAGTCCTGTCCCCAGTAGTAACTCATAATGACTAGTCCTGTCCCCAGTAGTAACTCATCATAATGACTAGTCCTGTCCCCAGTAGTAACTCATAATGACTAGTCCTGTCCCCAGTAGTAACTCATAATGACTAGTCCTGTCCCCAGTAGTAACTCATAATGACTAGTCCTGTCCCCAGTAGTAACTCATAATGACTAGTCCTGTCCCCAGTAGTAACTCATCATAATGACTAGTCCTGTCCCCAGTAGTAACTCATAATGACTAGTCCTGTCCCCAGTAGTAACTCATCATAATGACTAGTCCTGTCCCCAGTAGTAACTCATAATGACTAGTCCTGTCCCCAGTAGTAACTCATCATAATGACTAGTCCTGTCCCCAGTAGTAACTCATCATAATGACTAGTCCTGTCCCCAGTAGTAACTCATAATGACTAGTCCTGTCCCCAGTAGTAACTCATAATGACTAGTCCTGTCCCCAGTAGTAACTCATCATAATGACTAGTCCTGTCCCCAGTAGTAACTCATAATGACTAGTCCTGTCCCCAGTAGTAAGTCATCATAATGACTAGTCCTGTCCCCAGTAGTAACTCATAATGACTAGTCCTGTCCCCAGTAGTACCTCATAATGACTAGTCCTGTCCCCAGTAGTAACTCATAATGACTAGTCCTGTCCCCAGTAGTAACTCATAATGACTAGTCCTGTCCCCAGTAGTAACTCATAATGACTAGTCCTGTCCCCAGTAGTAACTCATCATAATGACTAGTCCTGTCCCCAGTAGTAACTCATAATGACTAGTCCTGTCCCCAGTAGTAACTCATAATGACTAGTCCTGTCCCCAGTAGTAACTCTTCATAATGACTAGTCCTGTCCCCAGTAGTAACTCATCATAATGACTAGTCCTGTCCCCAGTAGTAAGTCATCATAATGACTAGTCCTGTCCCCAGTAGTAACTCATCATAATGACTAGTCCTGTCCCCAGTAGTAACTCATCATAATGACTAGTCCTGTCCCCAGTAGTAACTCATCATAATGACTAGTCCTGTCCCCAGTAGTAACTCATCATAATGACTAGTCCTGTCCCCAGTAGTAACTCATAATGACTAGTCCTGTCCCCAGTAGTAACTCATAATGACTAGTCCTGTCCCCAGTAGTAACTCATAATGACTAGTCCTGTCCCCAGTAGTAACTCATAATGACTAGTCCTGTCCCCAGTAGTAACTCATAATGACTAGTCCTGTCCCCAGTAGTAACTCATCATAATGACTAGTCCTGTCCCCAGTAGTAACTCATAATGACTAGTCCTGTCCCCAGTAGTAACTCATAATGACTAGTCCTGTCCCCAGTAGTAACTCATCATAATGACTAGTCCTGTCCCCAGTAGTAACTCATCATAATGACTAGTCCTGTCCCCAGTAGTAACTCATAATGACTAGTCCTGTCCCCAGTAGTAACTCATAATGACTAGTCCTGTCCCCAGTAGTAACTCATCATAATGACTAGTCCTGTCCCCAGTAGTAACTCATAATGACTAGTCCTGTCCCCAGTAGTAACTCATAATGACTAGTCCTGTCCCCAGTAGTAACTCATAATGACTAGTCCTGTCCCCAGTAGTAACTCATAATGACTAGTCCTGTCCCCAGTAGTAACTCATCATAATGACTAGTCCTGTCCCCAGTAGTAACTCATAATGACTAGTCCTGTCCCCAGTAGTAACTCATAATGACTAGTCCTGTCCCCAGTAGTAACTCATAATGACTAGTCCTGTCCCCAGTAGTAACTCATCATAATGACTAGTCCTGTCCCCAGTAGTAACTCATCATAATGACTAGTCCTGTCCCCAGTAGTAACTCATAATGACTAGTCCTGTCCCCAGTAGTAACTCATCATAATGACTAGTCCTGTCCCCAGTAGTAACTCATAATGACTAGTCCTGTCCCCAGTAGTAACTCATAATGACTAGTCCTGTCCCCAGTAGTAACTCATCATAATGACTAGTCCTGTCCCCAGTAGTAACTCATAATGACTAGTCCTGTCCCCAGTAGTAACTCATAATGACTAGTCCTGTCCCCAGTAGTAACTCATCATAATGACTAGTCCTGTCCCCAGTAGTAACTCATAATGACTAGTCCTGTCCCCAGTAGTAAGTCATCATAATGACTAGTCCTGTCCCCAGTAGTAACTCATAATGACTAGTCCTGTCCCCAGTAGTAACTCATAATGACTAGTCCTGTCCCCAGTAGTAACTCATAATGACTAGTCCTGTCCCCAGTAGTAACTCATAATGACTAGTCCTGTCCCCAGTAGTAACTCATCATAATGACTAGTCCTGTCCCCAGTAGTAACTCATAATGACTAGTCCTGTCCCCAGTAGTAACTCATAATGACTAGTCCTGTCCCCAGTAGTAACTCATAATGACTAGTCCTGTCCCCAGTAGTAACTCATAATGACTAGTCCTGTCCCCAGTAGTAACTCATCATAATGACTAGTCCTGTCCCCAGTAGTAACTCATAATGACTAGTCCTGTCCCCAGTAGTAACTCATCATAATGACTAGTCCTGTCCCCAGTAGTAACTCATAATGACTAGTCCTGTCCCCAGTAGTAACTCATCATAATGACTAGTCCTGTCCCCAGTAGTAACTCATCATAATGACTAGTCCTGTCCCCAGTAGTAACTCATAATGACTAGTCCTGTCCCCAGTAGTAACTCATAATGACTAGTCCTGTCCCCAGTAGTAACTCATCATAATGACTAGTCCTGTCCCCAGTAGTAACTCATAATGACTAGTCCTGTCCCCAGTAGTAAGTCATCATAATGACTAGTCCTGTCCCCAGTAGTAACTCATAATGACTAGTCCTGTCCCCAGTAGTAACTCATAATGACTAGTCCTGTCCCCAGTAGTAACTCATAATGACTAGTCCTGTCCCCAGTAGTAACTCATAATGACTAGTCCTGTCCCCAGTAGTAACTCATCATAATGACTAGTCCTGTCCCCAGTAGTAACTCATCATAATGACTAGTCCTGTCCCCAGTAGTAACTCATCATAATGACTAGTCCTGTCCCCAGTAGTAACTCATAATGACTAGTCCTGTCCCCAGTAGTAACTCATAATGACTAGTCCTGTCCCCAGTAGTAACTCATAATGACTAGTCCTGTCCCCAGTAGTAACTCATCATAATGACTAGTCCTGTCCCCAGTAGTAACTCATAATGACTAGTCCTGTCCCCAGTAGTAACTCATAATGACTAGTCCTGTCCCCAGTAGTAACTCATCATAATGACTAGTCCTGTCCCCAGTAGTAACTCATCATAATGACTAGTCCTGTCCCCAGTAGTAACTCATAATGACTAGTCCTGTCCCCAGTAGTAACTCATAATGACTAGTCCTGTCCCCAGTAGTAACTCATCATAATGACTAGTCCTGTCCCCAGTAGTAACTCATCATAATGACTAGTCCTGTCCCCAGTAGTAACTCATAATGACTAGTCCTGTCCCCAGTAGTAACTCATAATGACTAGTCCTGTCCCCAGTAGTAACTCATCATAATGACTAGTCCTGTCCCCAGTAGTAACTCATAATGACTAGTCCTGTCCCCAGTAGTAACTCATAATGACTAGTCCTGTCCCCAGTAGTAACTCATAATGACTAGTCCTGTCCCCAGTAGTAACTCATAATGACTAGTCCTGTCCCCAGTAGTAACTCATCATAATGACTAGTCCTGTCCCCAGTAGTAACTCATAATGACTAGTCCTGTCCCCAGTAGTAACTCATAATGACTAGTCCTGTCCCCAGTAGTAACTCATAATGACTAGTCCTGTCCCCAGTAGTAACTCATAATGACTAGTCCTGTCCCCAGTAGTAACTCATCATAATGACTAGTCCTGTCCCCAGTAGTAACTCATAATGACTAGTCCTGTCCCCAGTAGTAACTCATAATGACTAGTCCTGTCCCCAGTAGTAACTCATCATAATGACTAGTCCTGTCCCCAGTAGTAACTCATAATGACTAGTCCTGTCCCCAGTAGTAACTCATAATGACTAGTCCTGTCCCCAGTAGTAACTCATAATGACTAGTCCTGTCCCCAGTAGTAACTCATCATAATGACTAGTCCTGTCCCCAGTAGTAACTCATCATAATGACTAGTCCTGTCCCCAGTAGTAACTCATAATGACTAGTCCTGTCCCCAGTAGTAACTCATAATGACTAGTCCTGTCCCCAGTAGTAACTCATAATGACTAGTCCTGTCCCCAGTAGTAACTCATAATGACTAGTCCTGTCCCCAGTAGTAACTCATAATGACTAGTCCTGTCCCCAGTAGTAACTCATCATAATGACTAGTCCTGTCCCCAGTAGTAACTCATAATGACTAGTCCTGTCCCCAGTAGTAACTCATAATGACTAGTCCTGTCCCCAGTAGTAACTCATCATAATGACTAGTCCTGTCCCCAGTAGTAACTCATCATAATGACTAGTCCTGTCCCCAGTAGTAAGTCATCATAATGACTAGTCCTGTCCCCAGTAGTAACTCATAATGACTAGTCCTGTCCCCAGTAGTAACTCATCATAATGACTAGTCCTGTCCCCAGTAGTAACTCATCATAATGACTAGTCCTGTCCCCAGTAGTAACTCATAATGACTAGTCCTGTCCCCAGTAGTAACTCATAATGACTAGTCCTGTCCCCAGTAGTAACTCATAATGACTAGTCCTGTCCCCAGTAGTAACTCATAATGACTAGTCCTGTCCCCAGTAGTAACTCATAATGACTAGTCCTGTCCCCAGTAGTAACTCATAATGACTAGTCCTGTCCCCAGTAGTAACTCATAATGACTAGTCCTGTCCCCAGTAGTAACTCATCATAATGACTAGTCCTGTCCCCAGTAGTAAGTCATCATAATGACTAGTCCTGTCCCCAGTAGTAACTCATAATGACTAGTCCTGTCCCCAGTAGTAACTCATCATAATGACTAGTCCTGTCCCCAGTAGTAACTCATCATAATGACTAGTCCTGTCCCCAGTAGTAACTCATCATAATGACTAGTCCTGTCCCCAGTAGTAACTCATAATGACTAGTCCTGTCCCCAGTAGTAACTCATAATGACTAGTCCTGTCCCCAGTAGTAACTCATAATAATGACTAGTCCTGTCCCCAGTAGTAACTCATAATGACTAGTCCTGTCCCCAGTAGTAACTCATCATAATGACTAGTCCTGTCCCCAGTAGTAACTCATAATGACTAGTCCTGTCCCCAGTAGTAACTCATAATGACTAGTCCTGTCCCCAGTAGTAACTCATAATGACTAGTCCTGTCCCCAGTAGTAACTCATAATGACTAGTCCTGTCCCCAGTAGTAACTCATAATGACTAGTCCTGTCCCCAGTAGTAACTCATAATGACTAGTCCTGTCCCCAGTAGTAACTCATAATGACTAGTCCTGTCCCCAGTAGTAACTCATAATGACTAGTCCTGTCCCCAGTAGTAACTCATAATGACTAGTCCTGTCCCCAGTAGTAACTCATAATGACTAGTCCTGTCCCCTGTAATAACTCATAATGACTAGTCCTGTCCCCAGTAGTAACTCATCATAATGACTAGTCCTGTCCCCAGTAGTAACTCATAATGACTAGTCCTGTCCCAAGTAGTAACTCTTCATAATGACTAGTCCTGTCCCCAGTAGTAACTCATCATAATGACTAGTCCTGTCCCCAGTAGTAACTCAAAGTGACTAGTCCTGTCCCCAGTAGTAACTCATAATGACTAGTCCTGTCCCCAGTAGTAACTCATCATAATGACTAGTCCTGTCCCCAGTAGTAACTCATAATGACTAGTCCTGTCCCCAGTAGTAACTCATAATGACTAGTCCTGTCCCCAGTAGTAACTCATAATGACTAGTCCTGTCCCCAGTAGTAACTCATAATGACTAGTCCTGTCCCCAGTAGTAACTCATAATGACTAGTCCTGTCCCCAGTAGTAACTCATAATGACTAGTCCTGTCCCCAGTAGTAACTCATAATGACTAGTCCTGTCCCCAGTAGTAACTCATAATGACTAGTCCTGTCCCCAGTAGTAACTCATAATGACTAGTCCTGTCCCCAGTAGTAACTCATAATGACTAGTCCTGTCCCCAGTAGTAACTCATCATAATGACTAGTCCTGTCCCCAGTAGTAACTCATCATAATGACTAGTCCTGTCCCCAGTAGTAACTCATCATAATGACTAGTCCTGTCCCCAGTAGTAACTCATAATGACTAGTCCTGTCCCCAGTAGTAACTCATAATGACTAGTCCTGTCCCCAGTAGTAACTCATCATAATGACTAGTCCTGTCCCCAGTAGTAACTCATCATAATGACTAGTCCTGTCCCCAGTAGTAACTCATAATGACTAGTCCTGTCCCCAGTAGTAACTCATAATGACTAGTCCTGTCCCCAGTAGTAACTCATAATGACTAGTCCTGTCCCCAGTAGTAACTCATAATGACTAGTCCTGTCCCCAGTAGTAACTCATAATGACTAGTCCTGTCCCCAGTAGTAACTCATCATAATGACTAGTCCTGTCCCCAGTAGTAACTCATCATAATGACTAGTCCTGTCCCCAGTAGTAACTCATAATGACTAGTCCTGTCCCCAGTAGTAACTCATAATGACTAGTCCTGTCCCCAGTAGTAACTCATCATATTGACTAGTCCTGTCCCCAGTAGTAACTCATAATGACTAGTCCTGTCCCCAGTAGTAACTCATCATATTGACTAGTCCTGTCCCCAGTAGTAACTCATAATGACTAGTCCTGTCCCCAGTAGTAACTCATAATGACTAGTCCTGTCCCCAGTAGTAACTCATCATAATGACTAGTCCTGTCCCCAGTAGTAACTCATAATAACTAGTCCTGTCCCCAGTAGTAACTCATAATGACTATTCCTGTCCCCAGTAATAACTCATAATGACTAGTCCTGTCCCCAGTAATAACTGATAATGACTAGTCCTGTCCCCAGTAGTAACTCATAATGACTAGTCCTGTCCCCAGTAGTAACTCATCATAATGACTAGTCCTGTCCCCAGTAGTAACTCATAATGACTAGTCCTGTCCCCAGTAGTAACTCATAATGACTAGTCCTGTCCCCAGTAGTAACTCATCATAATGCCTAGTCCTGTCCCCAGTAGTAACTCATCATAATGACTAGTCCTGTCCCCAGTAGTAAGTCATCATAATGACTAGTCCTGTCCCCAGTAGTAACTCATAATGACTAGTCCTGTCCCCAGTAGTAACTCATCATAATGACTAGTCCTGTCCCCAGTAGTAACTCATCATAATGACTAGTCCTGTCCCCAGTAGTAACTCATCATAATGACTAGTCCTGTCCCCAGTAGTAACTCATAATGACTAGTCCTGTCCCCAGTAGTAACTCATAATGACTAGTCCTGTCCCCAGTAGTAACTCATAATGACTAGTCCTGTCCCCAGTAGTAACTCATAATGACTAGTCCTGTCCCCAGTAGTAACTCATAATGACTAGTCCTGTCCCCAGTAGTAACTCATCATAATGACTAGTCCTGTCCCCAGTAGTAACTCATAATGACTAGTCCTGTCCCCAGTAGTAACTCATAATGACTAGTCCTGTCCCCAGTAGTAACTCATCATAATGACTAGTCCTGTCCCCAGTAGTAACTCATCATAATGACTAGTCCTGTCCCCAGTAGTAACTCATCATAATGACTAGTCCTGTCCCCAGTAGTAACTCATAATGACTAGTCCTGTCCCCAGTAGTAACTCATCATAATGACTAGTCCTGTCCCCAGTAGTAACTCATCATAATGACTAGTCCTGTCCCCAGTAGTAACTCATAATGACTAGTCCTGTCCCCAGTAGTAACTCATAATGACTAGTCCTGTCCCCAGTAGTAACTCATAATGACTAGTCCTGTCCCCAGTAGTAACTCATCATAATGACTAGTCCTGTCCCCAGTAGTAACTCATAATGACTAGTCCTGTCCCCAGTAGTAACTCATAATGACTAGTCCTGTCCCCAGTAGTAAGTCATAATGACTAGTACTGTCCCCAGTAGTAACTCATAATGACTAGTCCTGTCCCCAGTAGTAACTCATCATAATGACTAGTCCTGTCCCCAGTAGTAACTCATCATAATGACTAGTCCTGTCCCCAGTAATAACTCATAATGACTAGTCCTGTCCCCAGTAGTAACTCATCATAATGACTAGTACTGTCCCCAGTAGTAACTCATAATGACTAGTCCTGTCCCCAGTAGTAACTCATAATGACTAGTCCTGTCCCCAGTAGTAACTCATCATAATGACTAGTCCTGTCCCCAGTAGTAACTCATAATGACTAGTCCTGTCCCCAGTAGTAACTCATAATGACTAGTCCTGTCCCCAGTAGTAACTCATCATAATGACTAGTCCTGTCCCCAGTAGTAACTCATCATAATGACTAGTCCTGTCCCCAGTAGTAACTCATCATAATGACTAGTCCTGTCCCCAGTAGTAACTCATAATGACTAGTCCTGTCCCCAGTAGTAACTCATAATGACTAGTCCTGTCCCCAGTAGTAACTCATAATGACTAGTCCTGTCCCCAGTAGTAACTCATAATGACTAGTCCTGTCCCCAGTAGTAACTCATAGTGACTAGTCCTGTCCCCAGTAGTAACTCATAATGACTAGTCCTGTCCCCAGTAGTAACTCATAATGACTAGTCCTGTCCCCAGTAGTAACTCATAATGACTAGTCCTGTCCCCAGTAGTAACTCATCATAATGACTAGTCCTGTCCCCAGTAGTAACTCATCATAATGACTAGTCCTGTCCCCAGTAGTAACTCATCATAATGACTAGTCCTGTCCCCAGTAGTAACTCATAATGACTAGTCCTGTCCCCAGTAGTAACTCATAATGACTATTCCTGTCCCCAGTAATAACTCATAATGACTATTCCTGTCCCCAGTAGTAACTCATAATGACTAGTCCTGTCCCCAGTAGTAACTCATCATAATGACTAGTCCTGTCCCCAGTAGTAACTCATCATAATGACTAGTCCTGTCCCCAGTAGTAAGTCATCATAATGACTAGTCCTGTCCCCAGTAGTAACTCATAATGACTAGTCCTGTCCCCAGTAGTAACTCATAATGACTAGTCCTGTCCCCAGTAGTAACTCATAATGACTAGTCCTGTCCCCAGTAGTAACTCATAATGACTAGTCCTGTCCCCAGTAGTAACTCATCATAATGACTAGTCCTGTCCCCAGTAGTAACTCATAATGACTAGTCCTGTCCCCAGTAGTAACTCATAATGACTAGTCCTGTCCCCAGTGTAACTCATCATAATGACTAGTCCTGTCCCCAGTAGTAACTCATCATAATGACTAGTCCTGTCCCCAGTAGTAACTCATCATAATGACTAGTCCTGTCCCCAGTAGTAACTCATAATGACTAGTCCTGTCCCCAGTAGTAACTCATAATGACTAGTCCTGTCCCCAGTAGTAACTCATAATGACTAGTCCTGTCCCCAGTAGTAACTCATAATGACTAGTCCTGTCCCCAGTAGTAACTCATCATAATGACTAGTCCTGTCCCCAGTAGTAACTCATCATAATGACTAGTCCTGTCCCCAGTAGTAACTCATAATGACTAGTCCTGTCCCCAGTAGTAACTCATAATGACTAGTCCTGTCCCCAGTAGTAACTCATCATATTGACTAGTCCTGTCCCCAGTAGTAACTCATAATGACTAGTCCTGTCCCCAGTAGTAACTCATCATATTGA
The DNA here is from genome assembly GCF_029448725.1 of Salvelinus fontinalis. Lineage (NCBI taxonomy): Eukaryota > Metazoa > Chordata > Actinopteri > Salmoniformes > Salmonidae > Salvelinus > Salvelinus fontinalis. The sequence continues at coordinate 23,468 of NW_026600577.1, read as the reverse complement.
CTAGTCCTGTCCCCAGTAGTAACTCATAATGACTAGTCCTGTCCCCAGTAGTAACTCATAATGACTAGTCCTGTCCCCAGTAGTAACTCATCATAATGACTAGTCCTGTCCCCAGTAGTAACTCATAATAACTAGTCCTGTCCCCAGTAGTAACTCATAATGACTATTCCTGTCCCCAGTAATAACTCATAATGACTAGTCCTGTCCCCAGTAATAACTGATAATGACTAGTCCTGTCCCCAGTAGTAACTCATAATGACTAGTCCTGTCCCCAGTAGTAACTCATCATAATGACTAGTCCTGTCCCCAGTAGTAACTCATAATGACTAGTCCTGTCCCCAGTAGTAACTCATAATGACTAGTCCTGTCCCCAGTAGTAACTCATCATAATGACTAGTCCTGTCCCCAGTAGTAACTCATCATAATGACTAGTCCTGTCCCCAGTAGTAAGTCATCATAATGACTAGTCCTGTCCCCAGTAGTAACTCATAATGACTAGTCCTGTCCCCAGTAGTAACTCATCATAATGACTAGTCCTGTCCCCAGTAGTAACTCATCATAATGACTAGTCCTGTCCCCAGTAGTAACTCATCATAATGACTAGTCCTGTCCCCAGTAGTAACTCATAATGACTAGTCCTGTCCCCAGTAGTAACTCATAATGACTAGTCCTGTCCCCAGTAGTAACTCATAATGACTAGTCCTGTCCCCAGTAGTAACTCATAATGACTAGTCCTGTCCCCAGTAGTAACTCATAATGACTAGTCCTGTCCCCAGTAGTAACTCATCATAATGACTAGTCCTGTCCCCAGTAGTAACTCATAATGACTAGTCCTGTCCCCAGTAGTAACTCATAATGACTAGTCCTGTCCCCAGTAGTAACTCATCATAATGACTAGTCCTGTCCCCAGTAGTAACTCATCATAATGACTAGTCCTGTCCCCAGTAGTAACTCATCATAATGACTAGTCCTGTCCCCAGTAGTAACTCATAATGACTAGTCCTGTCCCCAGTAGTAACTCATCATAATGACTAGTCCTGTCCCCAGTAGTAACTCATCATAATGACTAGTCCTGTCCCCAGTAGTAACTCATAATGACTAGTCCTGTCCCCAGTAGTAACTCATAATGACTAGTCCTGTCCCCAGTAGTAACTCATAATGACTAGTCCTGTCCCCAGTAGTAACTCATCATAATGACTAGTCCTGTCCCCAGTAGTAACTCATAATGACTAGTCCTGTCCCCAGTAGTAACTCATAATGACTAGTCCTGTCCCCAGTAGTAAGTCATAATGACTAGTACTGTCCCCAGTAGTAACTCATAATGACTAGTCCTGTCCCCAGTAGTAACTCATCATAATGACTAGTCCTGTCCCCAGTAGTAACTCATCATAATGACTAGTCCTGTCCCCAGTAGTAACTCATAATGACTAGTCCTGTCCCCAGTAGTAACTCATCATAATGACTAGTCCTGTCCCCAGTAGTAACTCATAATGACTAGTCCTGTCCCCAGTAGTAACTCATAATGACTAGTCCTGTCCCCAGTAGTAACTCATCATAATGACTAGTCCTGTCCCCAGTAGTAACTCATAATGACTAGTCCTGTCCCCAGTAGTAACTCATAATGACTAGTCCTGTCCCCAGTAGTAACTCATCATAATGACTAGTCCTGTCCCCAGTAGTAACTCATCATAATGACTAGTCCTGTCCCCAGTAGTAACTCATCATAATGACTAGTCCTGTCCCCAGTAGTAACTCATAATGACTAGTCCTGTCCCCAGTAGTAACTCATAATGACTAGTCCTGTCCCCAGTAGTAACTCATAATGACTAGTTCTGTCCCCAGTAGTAACTCATAATGACTAGTCCTGTCCCCAGTAGTAACTCATAGTGACTAGTCCTGTCCCCAGTAGTAACTCATAATGACTAGTCCTGTCCCCAGTAGTAACTCATAATGACTAGTCCTGTCCCCAGTAGTAACTCATAATGACTAGTCCTGTCCCCAGTAGTAACTCATCATAATGACTAGTCCTGTCCCCAGTAGTAACTCATCATAATGACTAGTCCTGTCCCCAGTAGTAACTCATCATAATGACTAGTCCTGTCCCCAGTAGTAACTCATAATGACTAGTCCTGTCCCCAGTAGTAACTCATAATGACTATTCCTGTCCCCAGTAATAACTCATAATGACTATTCCTGTCCCCAGTAATAACTCATAATGACTAGTCCTGTCCCCAGTAGTAACTCATCATAATGACTAGTCCTGTCCCCAGTAGTAACTCATCATAATGACTAGTCCTGTCCCCAGTAGTAAGTCATCATAATGACTAGTCCTGTCCCCAGTAGTAACTCATAATGACTAGTCCTGTCCCCAGTAGTAACTCATAATGACTAGTCCTGTCCCCAGTAGTAACTCATAATGACTAGTCCTGTCCCCAGTAGTAACTCATAATGACTAGTCCTGTCCCCAGTAGTAACTCATCATAATGACTAGTCCTGTCCCCAGTAGTAACTCATAATGACTAGTCCTGTCCCCAGTAGTAACTCATAATGACTAGTCCTGTCCCCAGTGTAACTCATCATAATGACTAGTCCTGTCCCCAGTAGTAACTCATCATAATGACTAGTCCTGTCCCCAGTAGTAACTCATAATGACTAGTCCTGTCCCCAGTAGTAACTCATAATGACTAGTCCTGTCCCCAGTAGTAACTCATCATAATGACTAGTCCTGTTCCCAGTAGTAACTCATAATGACTAGTCCTGTCCCCAGTAGTAACTCATAATGACTAGTCCTGTCCCCAGTAGTAACTCATAATGACTAGTCCTGTCCCCAGTAGTAACTCATAATGACTAGTCCTGTCCCCAGTAGTAACTCATAATGACTAGTCCTGTCCCCAGTAGTAACTCATCATAATGACTAGTCCTGTCCCCAGTAGTAACTCATCATAATGACTAGTCCTGTCCCCAGTAGTAACTCATAATGACTAGTCCTGTCCCCAGTAGTAACTCATAATGACTAGTCCTGTCCCCAGTAGTAACTCATAATGACTAGTCCTGTCCCCAGTAGTAACTCATAATGACTAGTCCTGTCCCCAGTAGTAACTCATAATGACTAGTCCTGTCCCCAGTAGTAACTCATAATGACTAGTCCTGTCCCCAGTAGTAACTCATCATAATGACTAGTCCTGTCCCCAGTAGTAACTCATAATGACTAGTCCTGTCCCCAGTAGTAACTCATAATGACTAGTCCTGTCCCCAGTAGTAACTCATCATAATGACTAGTCCTGTCCCCAGTAGTAACTCATCATAGTGACTAGTCCTGTCCCCAGTAGTAACTCATCATAATGACTAGTCCTGTCCCCAGTAGTAACTCATAATGACTAGTCCTGTCCCCAGTAGTAACTCATAATGACTAGTCCTGTCCCCAGTAGTAACTCATAATGACTAGTTCTGTCCCCAGTAGTAACTCATAATGACTAGTCCTGTCCCCAGTAGTAACTCATAGTGACTAGTCCTGTCCCCAGTAGTAACTCATAATGACTAGTCCTGTCCCCAGTAGTAACTCATAATGACTAGTCCTGTCCCCAGTAGTAACTCATAATGACTAGTCCTGTCCCCAGTAGTAACTCATCATAATGACTAGTCCTGTCCCCAGTAGTAACTCATCATAATGACTAGTCCTGTCCCCAGTAGTAACTCATCATAATGACTAGTCCTGTCCCCAGTAGTAACTCATAATGACTAGTCCTGTCCCCAGTAGTAACTCATAATGACTAGTCCTGTCCCCAGTAGTAACTCATAATGACTAGTCCTGTCCCCAGTAGTAACTCATAATGACTAGTCCTGTCCCCAGTAGTAACTCATCATAATGACTAGTCCTGTCCCCAGTAGTAACTCATCATAATGACTAGTCCTGTCCCCAGTAGTAAGTCATCATAATGACTAGTCCTGTCCCCAGTAGTAACTCATAATGACTAGTCCTGTCCCCAGTAGTAACTCATAATCACTAGTCCTGTCCCCAGTAGTAACTCATAATGACTAGTCCTGTCCCCAGTAGTAACTCATAATGACTAGTCCTGTCCCCAGTAGTAACTCATCATAATGACTAGTCCTGTCCCCAGTAGTAACTCATAATGACTAGTCCTGTCCCCAGTAGTAACTCATAATGACTAGTCCTGTCCCCAGTGTAACTCATCATAATGACTAGTCCTGTCCCCAGTAGTAACTCATCATAATGACTAGTCCTGTCCCCAGTAGTAACTCATAATGACTAGTCCTGTCCCCAGTAGTAACTCATAATGACTAGTCCTGTCCCCAGTAGTAACTCATCATAATGACTAGTCCTGTTCCCAGTAGTAACTCATAATGACTAGTCCTGTCCCCAGTAGTAACTCATAATGACTAGTCCTGTCCCCAGTAGTAACTCATAATGACTAGTCCTGTCCCCAGTAGTAACTCATAATGACTAGTCCTGTCCCCAGTAGTAACTCATAATGACTAGTCCTGTCCCCAGTAGTAACTCATCATAATGACTAGTCCTGTCCCCAGTAGTAACTCATCATAATGACTAGTCCTGTCCCCAGTAGTAACTCATAATGACTAGTCCTGTCCCCAGTAGTAACTCATAATGACTAGTCCTGTCCCCAGTAGTAACTCATAATGACTAGTCCTGTCCCCAGTAGTAACTCATAATGACTAGTCCTGTCCCCAGTAGTAACTCATAATGACTAGTCCTGTCCCCAGTAGTAACTCATAATGACTAGTCCTGTCCCCAGTAGTAACTCATAATGACTAGTCCTGTCCCCAGTAGTAACTCATAATGACTAGTCCTGTCCCCAGTAGTAACTCATAATGACTAGTCCTGTCCCCAGTAGTAACTCATAATGACTAGTCCTGTCCCCAGTAGTAACTCATCATAATGACTAGTCCTGTCCCCAGTAGTAACTCATCATAATGACTAGTCCTGTCCCCAGTAGTAACTCATAATGACTAGTCCTGTCCCCAGTAGTAACTCATAATGACTAGTCCTGTCCCCAGTAGTAACTCATAATGACTAGTCCTGTCCCCAGTAGTAACTCATAATGACTAGTCCTGTCCCCAGTAGTAACTCATAATGACTAGTCCTGTCCCCAGTAGTAACTCATAATGACTAGTCCTGTCCCCAGTAGTAACTCATAATGACTAGTCCTGTCCCCAGTAGTAACTCATAATGACTAGTCCTGTCCCCAGTAGTAACTCATAATGACTAGTCCTGTCCCCAGTAGTAACTCATAATGACTAGTCCTGTCCCCAGTAGTAACTCATAATGACTAGTCCTGTCCCCAGTAGTAACTCATAATGACTAGTCCTGTCCCCAGTAGTAACTCATCATATTGACTAGTCCTGTCCCCAGTAGTAACTCATCATATTGACTAGTCCTGTCCCCAGTAGTAACTCATAATGACTAGTCCTGTCCCCAGTAGTAACTCAACATATTGACTAGTCCTGTCCCCAGTAGTAACTCATAATGACTAGTCCTGTCCCCAGTAGTAACTCATAATGACTAGTCCTGTCCCCAGTAGTAACTCATCATAATGACTAGTCCTGTCCCCAGTAGTAACTCATAATGACTAGTCCTGTCCCCAGTAGTAACTCATAATGACTAGTCCTGTCCCCAGTAGTAACTCATAATGACTAGTCCTGTCCCCAGTAGTAACTCATAATGACTAGTCCTGTCCCCAGTAGTAACTCATAATGACTAGTCCTGTCCCCAGTAGTAACTCATAATGACTAGTCCTGTCCCCAGTAGTAACTCATAATGACTAGTCCTGTCCCCAGTAGTAACTCATAATGACTAGTCCTGTCCCCAGTAGTAACTCATAATGACTAGTCCTGTCCCCAGTAGTAACTCATCATATTGACTAGTCCTGTCCCCAGTAGTAACTCATAATGACTAGTCCTGTCCCCAGTAGTAACTCATCATATTGACTAGTCCTGTCCCCAGTAGTAACTCATAATGACTAGTCCTGTCCCCAGTAGTAACTCATAATGACTAGTCCTGTCCCCAGTAGTAACTCATCATAATGACTAGTCCTGTCCCCAGTAGTAACTCATAATGACTAGTCCTGTCCCCAGTAGTAACTCATAATTACTATTCCTGTCCCCAGTAATAACTCATAATGACTAGTCCTGTCCCCAGTAATAACTGATAATGACTAGTCCTGTCCCCAGTAGTAACTCATAATGACTAGTCCTGTCCCCAGTAGTAACTCATCATAATGACTAGTCCTGTCCCCAGTAGTAACTCATAATGACTAGTCCTGTCCCCAGTAGTAACTCATAATGACTAGTCCTGTCCCCAGTAGTAACTCATCATAATGACTAGTCCTGTCCCCAGTAGTAACTCATCATAATGACTAGTCCTGTCCCCAGTAGTAAGTCATCATAATGACTAGTCCTGTCCCCAGTAGTAACTCATAATGACTAGTCCTGTCCCCAGTAGTAACTCATCATAATGACTAGTCCTGTCCCCAGTAGTAACTCATAATGACTAGTCCTGTCCCCAGTAGTCACTCATCATAATGACTAGTCCTGTCCCCAGTAGTAACTCATCATAATGACTAGTCCTGTCCCCAGTAGTAACTCATAATGACTAGTCCTGTCCCCAGTAGTAACTCATAATGACTAGTCCTGTCCCCAGTAGTAACTCATCATACTGACTAGTCCTGTCCCCAGTAGTAACTCATAATGACTAGTCCTGTCCCCAGTAGTAACTCATAATGACTAGTCCTGTCCCCAGTAGTAACTCATAATGACTAGTCCTGTCCCCAGTAGTAACTCATAATGACTAGTCCTGTCCCCAGTAGTAACTCATCATAATGACTAGTCCTGTCCCCAGTAGTAACTCATCATAATGACTAGTCCTGTCCCCAGTAGTAACTCATCATAATGACTAGTCCTGTCCCCAGTAGTAACTCATAATGACTAGTCCTGTCCCCAGTAGTAACTCATCATAATGACTAGTCCTGTCCCCAGTAGTAACTCATAATGACTAGTCCTGTCCCCAGTAGTAACTCATAATGACTAGTCCTGTCCCCAGTAGTAACTCATAATGACTAGTCCTGTCCCCAGTAGTAACTCATAATGACTAGTCCTGTCCCCAGTAGTAACTCATAATGACTAGTCCTGTCCCCAGTAGTAACTCATAATGACTAGTCCTGTCCCCAGTAGTAACTCATCATAATGACTAGTCCTGTCCCCAGTAGTAACTCATCATAATGACTAGTCCTGTCCCCAGTAGTAACTCATCATAATGACTAGTCCTGTCCCCAGTAGTAACTCATCATAATGACTAGTCCTGTCCCCAGTAGTAACTCATAATGACTAGTCCTGTCCCCAGTAGTAACTCATAATGACTAGTTCTGTCCCCAGTAGTAACTCATAATGACTAGTCCTGTCCCCAGTAGTAACTCATAGTGACTAGTCCTGTCCCCAGTAGTAACTCATAATGACTAGTCCTGTCCCCAGTAGTAACTCATAATGACTAGTCCTGTCCCCAGTAGTAACTCATAATGACTAATCCTGTCCCCAGTAGTAAGTCATCATAATGACTAGTCCTGTCCCCAGTAGTAACTCATAATGACTAGTCCTGTCCCCAGTAGCAACTCATAATGACTAGTCCTGTCCCCAGTAGTAACTCATAATGACTAGTCCTGTCCCCAGTAGTAACTCATCATAATAACTAGTCCTGTCCCCAGTAGTAACTCATTATAATGACTAGTCCTGTCCCCAGTAGTAACTCATAATGACTAGTCCTTTCCCCAGTAGTAACTCATAATGACTAGTCCTGTCCCCAGTAGTAACTCATAATGACTAGTCCTGTCCCCAGTAGTAACTCATAATGACTAGTCCTGTCCCCAGTAGTAACTCATAGTGACTAGTCCTGTCCCCTGTAGTAACTCATAACGACTAGTCCTGTCCCCAGTAGTAACTCATAATGACTAGTCCTGTCCCCAGTAGTAACTCATAATGACTAGTCCTATCCCCAGTAGTAACTCATAATGACTAGTCCTGTCCCCAGTAGTAACTCATAATGACTAGTCCTGTCCCCAGTAGTAACTCATATTGACTAGTCCTGTCCCCAGTAGTAACTCCTAATGACTAGTCCTGTCCCCAGTAGTAACTCCTAATGACTAGTCCTGTCCCCAGTAGTAAGCCATCATAATGACTAGTCGTGTCCCCAGTAGTAACTCATAATGACTAGTCCTGTCCCCAGTAGTAACTCATAATGACTAGTCCTGTCCCCAGTAGTAACTCATAATGACTAGTCCTGTCCCCAGTAGTAACTCATAATGACTAGTCCTGTCCCCAGTAGTAACTCATAATGACTAGTCCTGTCCCCAGTAGTAACTCATCATAATGACTAGTCCTGTCCCCAGTAGTAACTCATCATAATGACTAGTCCTGTCCCCAGTAGTAACTCATAATGACTAGTCCTGTCCCCAGTAGTAACTCATAATGACTAGTTCTGTCCCCAGTAGTAACTCATAATGACTAGTCCTGTCCCCAGTAGTAACTCATAATGACTAGTCCTGTCCCCAGTAGTAACTCATAATGACTAGTCCTGTCCCCAGTAGTAACTCATAATGACTAGTCCTGTCCCCAGTAGTAACTCATAATGACTAATCCTGTCCCCAGTAGTAAGTCATCATAATGACTAGTCCTATCCCCAGTAGTAACTCATAATGACTAGTCCTGTCCCCAGTAGTAACTCATAATGACTAGTCCTGTCCCCAGTAGTAACTCATAATGACTTGTCATGTCCCCAGTAGTAACTCATCATAATGACTAGTCCTGTCCCCAGTAGTAACTCATAATGACTAGTCCTGTCCCCAGTAGTAACTCATAATGACTAGTCCTGTCCCCAGTAGTAACTCATAATGACTAGTCCTGTCCCCAGTAGTAACTCATAATGACTAGTCCTGTCCCCAGTAGTAACTCATAATGACTAGTCCTGTCCCCAGTAGTAACTCATAATGACTAGTCCTGTCCCCAGTAGTAACTCATAATGACTAGTCCTGTCCCCAGTAGTAACTCATAATGACTAGTCCTGTCCCCAGTAGTAACTCATAATGACTAGTCCTGTCCCCAGTAGTAACTCATCATAATGACTAGTCCTGTCCCCAGTAGTAACTCATCATAATGACTAGTCCTGTCCCCAGTAGTAACTCATCATAATGACTAGTCCTGTCCCCAGTAGTAACTCATAATGACTAGTCCTGTCCCCAGTAGTAACTCATAATGACTAGTCCTGTCCCCAGTAGTAACTCATAATGACTAGTTCTGTCCCCAGTAGTAACTCATAATGACTAGTCCTGTCCCCAGTAGTAACTCATAGTGACTAGTCCTGTCCCCAGTAGTAACTCATAATGACTAGTCCTGTCCCCAGTAGTAACTCATAATGACTAGTCCTGTCCCCAGTAGTAACTCATAATGACTAATCCTGTCCCCAGTAGTAAGTCATCATAATGACTAGTCCTGTCCCCAGTAGTAACTCATAATGACTAGTCCTTTCCCCAGTAGTAACTCATAATGACTAGTCCTGTCCCCAGTAGTAACTCATAATGACTAGTCCTGTCCCCAGTAGTAACTCATCATAAGAACTAGTCCTGTCCCCAGTAGTAACTCATTATAATGACTAGTCCTGTCCCCAGTAGTAACTCATAATGACTAGTCCTTTCCCCAGTAGTAACTCATAATGACTAGTCCTGTCCCCAGTAGTAACTCATAATGACTAGTCCTGTCCCCAGTAGTAACTCATAATGACTAGTCCTGTCCCCAGTAGTAACTCATAATGACTAGTCCTGTCCCCAGTAGTAACTCATAACGACTAGTCCTGTCCCCAGTAGTAACTCATAATGACTAGTCCTGTCCCCAGTAGTAACTCATAATGACTAGTCCTATCCCCAGTAGTAACTCATAATGACTAGTCCTGTCCCCAGTAGTAACTCATAATGACTAGTCCTGTCCCCAGTAGTAACTCATATTGACTAGTCCTGTCCCCCGTAGTAACTCCTAATGACTAGTCCTGTCCCCAGTAATAACTCATAATGACTAGTCCTGTCCCCAGTAGTAACTCATCATAATGACTAGTCCTGTCCCCAGTAGTAACTCATAATGACTAGTCCTGTCCCCAGTAGTAACTCATCATAATGACTAGTCCTGTCCCCAGTAGTAACTCATCATAATGACTAGTCCTGTCCCCAGTAGTAACTCAAAGTGACTAGTCCTGTCCCCAGTAGTAACTCATAATGACTAGTCCTGTCCCCAGTAGTAACTCATCATAATGACTAGTCCTGTTCCCAGTAGTAACTCATAATGACTAGTCCTGTCCCCAGTAGTAACTCATAATGACTAGTCCTGTCCCCAGTAGTAACTCATAATGACTAGTCCTGTCCCCAGTAGTAACTCATCATAATGACTAGTCCTGTCCCCAGTAGTAACTCATCATAATGACTAGTCCTGTCCCCAGTAGTAACTCATCATAATGACTAGTCCTGTCCCCAGTAGTAACTCATCATAATGACTAGTCCTGTCCCCAGTAGTAACTCATAATGACTAGTCCTGTCCCCAGTAGTAACTCATAATGACTAGTCCTGTCCCCAGTAGTAACTCATAATGACTTGTCATGTCCCCAGTAGTAACTCATCATAATGACTAGTCCTGTCCCCAGTAGTAACTCATAATGACTAGTCCTGTCCCCAGTAGTAACTCATAATGACTAGACCTGTCCCCAGTAGTAACTCATAATGACTAGTCCTGTCCCCAGTAGTAACTCATAATGACTAGTCCTGTCCCCAGTAGTAACGCATAATGACTAGTCCTGTCCCCAGTAGTAACTCATAATGACTAGTCCTGTCCCCAGTAGTAACTCATAATGACTAGTCCTGTCCCCAGTAGTAACTCATAATGACTAGTCCTGTCCCCAGTAGTAACTCATAATGACTAGTCCTGTCCCCAGTAGTAACTCATAATGACTAGTCCTGTCCCCAGTAGTAACTCATCATAATGACTAGTCCTGTCCCCAGTAGTAACTCATCATAATGACTAGTCCTGTCCCCAGTAGTAACTCATAATGACTAGTCAGGTCCCCAGTAGTAACTCATCATAATGACTAGTCCTGTCCCCAGTAGTAACTCATAATGACTAGTCCTGTCCCCAGTAGTAACTCATAATGACTAGTCCTGTCCCCAGTAGTAACTCATAATGACTAGTCCTGTCCCCAGTAGTAACTCATAATGACTAGTCCTGTCCCCAGTAGTAACTCATAATGACTAGTCGCTCTGGATAAGAGCGTCTGCTAAATGACTTAAATGTAATGTAAATGTAGTCCTGTCCCCAGTAGTAACTCAAAATGACTAGTCCTGTCCCCAGTAGTAACTCATCATAATGACTAGTCCTGTCCCCAGTAGTAACTCATCATAATGACTAGTCCTGTCCCCAGTAGTAACTCATCATAATGACTAGTCCTGTCCCCAGTAGTAACTCATCATAATGACTAGTCCTGTCCCCAGTAGTAACTCATAATGACTAGTCCTGTCCCCAGTAGTAACTCATAATGACTAGTTCTGTCCCCAGTAGTAACTCATAATGACTAGTCCTGTCCCCAGTAGTAACTCATAGTGACTAGTCCTGTCCCCAGTAGTAACTCATAATGACTAGTCCTGTCCCCAGTAGTAACTCATAATGACTAGTCCTGTCCCCAGTAGTAACTCATAATGACTAATCCTGTCCCCAGTAGTAAGTCATCATAATGACTAGTCCTGTCCCCAGTAGTAACTCATAATGACTAGTCCTGTCCCCAGTAGCAACTCATAATGACTAGTCCTGTCCCCAGTAGTAACTCATAATGACTAGTCCTGTCCCCAGTAGTAACTCATCATAATAACTAGTCCTGTCCCCAGTAGTAACTCATTATAATGACTAGTCCTGTCCCCAGTAGTAACTCATAATTACTAGTCCTTTCCCCAGTAGTAACTCATAATGACTAGTCCTGTCCCCAGTAGTAACTCATAATGACTAGTCCTGTCCCCAGTAGTAACTCATAATGACTAGTCCTGTCCCCAGTAGTAACTCATAATGACTAGTCCTGTCCCCAGTAGTAACTCATAACGACTAGTCCTGTCCCCAGTAGTAACTCATAATGACTAGTCCTGTCCCCAGTAGTAACTCATAATGACTAGTCCTATCCCCAGTAGTAACTCATAATGACTAGTCCTGTCCCCAGTAGTAACTCATAATGACTAGTCCTGTCCCCAGTAGTAACTCATATTGACTAGTCCTGTCCCCAGTAGTAACTCCTAATGACTAGTCCTGTCCCCAGTAGTAACTCCTAATGACTAGTCCTGTCCCCAGTAGTAAGCCATCATAATGACTAGTCGTGTCCCCAGTAGTAACTCATAATGACTAGTCCTGTCCCCAGTAGTAACTCATAATGACTAGTCCTGTCCCCAGTAGTAACTCATAATGACTAGTCCTGTCCCCAGTAGTAACTCATAATGACTAGTCCTGTCCCCAGTAGTAACTCATAATGACTAGTCCTGTCCCCAGTAGTAACTCATAATGACTAGTCCTGTCCCCAGTAGTAACTCATAATGACTAGTCCTGTCCCCAGTAGTAACTCATCATAATGACTAGTCCTGTCCCCAGTAGTAACTCATAATGACTAGTCCTGTCCCCAGTAGTAACTCATAATGACTAGTCCTGTCCCCAGTAGTAACTCATAATGACTAGTTCTGTCCCCAGTAGTAACTCATAATGACTAGTCCTGTCCCCAGTAGTAACTCATAATGACTAGTCCTGTCCCCAGTAGTAACTCATAATGACTAGTCCTGTCCCCAGTAGTAACTCATAATGACTAGTCCTGTCCCCAGTAGTAACTCATAATGACTAATCCTGTCCCCAGTAGTAAGTCATCATAATGACTAGTCCTATCCCCAGTAGTAACTCATAATGACTAGTCCTGTCCCCAGTAGTAACTCATAATGACTAGTCCTGTCCCCAGTAGTAACTCATAATGACTTGTCATGTCCCCAGTAGTAACTCATCATAATGACTAGTCCTGTCCCCAGTAGTAACTCATAATGACTAGTCCTGTCCCCAGTAGTAACTCATAATGACTAGTCCTGTCCCCAGTAGTAACTCATAATGACTAGTCCTGTCCCCAGTAGTAACTCATAATGACTAGTCCTGTCCCCAGTAGTAACTCATAATGACTAGTCCTGTCCCCAGTAGTAACTCATAATGACTAGTCCTGTCCCCAGTAGTAACTCATAATGACTAGTCCTGTCCCCAGTAGTAACTCATAATGACTAGTCCTGTCCCCAGTAGTAACTCATAATGACTAGTCCTGTCCCCAGTAGTAACTCATCATAATGACTAGTCCTGTCCCCAGTAGTAACTCATCATAATGACTAGTCCTGTCCCCAGTAGTAACTCATCATAATGACTAGTCCTGTCCCCAGTAGTAACTCATAATGACTAGTCCTGTCCCCAGTAGTAACTCATAATGACTAGTCCTGTCCCCAGTAGTAACTCATAATGACTAGTTCTGTCCCCAGTAGTAACTCATAATGACTAGTCCTGTCCCCAGTAGTAACTCATAGTGACTAGTCCTGTCCCCAGTAGTAACTCATAATGACTAGTCCTGTCCCCAGTAGTAACTCATAATGACTAGTCCTGTCCCCAGTAGTAACTCATAATGACTAATCCTGTCCCCAGTAGTAAGTCATCACAATGACTAGTCCTGTCCCCAGTAGTAACTCATAATGACTAGTCCTTTCCCCAGTAGTAACTCATAATGACTAGTCCTGTCCCCAGTAGTAACTCATAATGACTAGTCCTGTTCCCAGTAGTAACTCATCATAATAACTAGTCCTGTCCCCAGTAGTAACTCATTATAATGACTAGTCCTGTCCCCAGTAGTAACTCATAATGACTAGTCCTTTCCCCAGTAGTAACTCATAATGACTAGTCCTGTCCCCAGTAGTAACTCATAATGACTAGTCCTGTCCCCAGTAGTAACTCATAATGACTAGTCCTGTCCCCAGTAGTAACTCATAATGACTAGTCCTGTCCCCAGTAGTAACTCATAACGACTAGTCCTGTCCCCAGTAGTAACTCATAATGACTAGTCCTGTCCCCAGTAGTAACTCATAATGACTAGTCCTATCCCCAGTAGTAACTCATAATGACTAGTCCTGTCCCCAGTAGTAACTCATAATGACTAGTCCTGTCCCCAGTAGTAACTCATATTGACTAGTCCTGTCCCCAGTAGTAACTCCTAATGACTAGTCCTGTCCCCAGTAGTAACTCCTAATGACTAGTCCTGTCCCCAGTAGTAAGCCATCATAATGACTAGTCGTGTCCCCAGTAGTACCTCATAATGACTAGTTCTGTCCCCAGTAGTAACTCATAATGACTAGTCCTGTCCCCAGTAGTAACTCATAATGACTAGTCCTGTCCCCAGTAGTAACTCATAATGACTAGTCCTGTCCCCAGTAGTAACTCATAATGACTAGTCCTGTCCCCAGTAGTAACTCATAATGACTAGTCCTGTCCCCAGTAGTAACTCATAATGACTAGTTCTGTCCCCAGTAGTAACTCATAATGACTAGTCCTGTCCCCAGTAGTAACTCATAATGACTAGTCCTGTCCCCAGTAGTAACTCATAATGACTAGTCCTGTCCCCAGTAGTAACTCATAATGACTAGTCCTGTCCCCAGTAGTAACTCATAATGACTAGTCCTGTCCCCAGTAGTAACTCATAATGACTAATCCTGTCCCCAGTAGTAAGTCATCATAATGACTAGTCCTGTCCCCAGTAGTAACTCATAATGACTAGTCCTGTCCCCAGTAGTAACTCATAATGACTAGTCCTGTCACCAGTAGTAACTCATAATGACTAGTCCTGTCCCCAGTAGTAACTCATAATGACTAGTCCTGTCCCCAGTAGTAACTCATAATGACTTGTCCTGTCCCCAGTAGGTTCTCATAATGACTAGTCCTGTCCCCAGTAGTAACTCATAATGACTAGTCCTGTCCCCAGTAGTAACTCATCATAATGACTAGTCCTGTCCCCAGTAGTAACTCATCATAATGACTAGTCCTGTCCCCAGTAGTAACTCATCATAATGACTAGTCCTGTCCCCAGTAGTAACTCATCATAATGACTAGTCCTGTCCCCAGTAGTAACTCATAATGACTAGTCCTGTCCCCAGTAGTAACTCATAATAATGACTAGTCCTGTCCCCAGTAGAAACTCATAATGACTAGTCCTGTCCCCAGTAGTAACTCATAATGACTAGTCCTGTCCCCAGTAGTAACTCATCATAATGACTAGTACTGTCCCCAGTAGTAACTCATAATGACTAGTCCTGTCCCCAGTAGTAACTCATAATCACTAGTCCTGTCCCCAGTAGTAACTCATAATGACTAGTCCTGTCCCCAGTAGTAACTCATAATGACTAGTCCTGTCCCCAGTAGTAACTCATAATGACTAGTCCTGTCCCCAGTAATAACTCATAATGACTAGTCCTGTCCCCAGTAGTAACTCATCATAATGACTAGTCCTGTCCCCAGTAGTAACTCATAATGACTAGTCCTGTCCCCAGTAGTAACTCATCATAATGACTAGTCCTGTCCCCAGTAGTAACTCATCATAATGACTAGTCCTGTCCCCAGTAGTAACTCAAAGTGACTAGTCCTGTCCCCAGTAGTAACTCATAATGACTAGTCCTGTCCCCAGTAGTAACTCATCATAATGACTAGTCCTGTTCCCAGTAGTAACTCATAATGACTAGTCCTGTTCCCAGTAGTAACTCATAATGACTAGTCCTGTCCCCAGTAGTAACTCATCATAATGACTAGTCCTGTCCCCAGTAGTAACTCATCATAATGACTAGTCCTGTCCCCAGTAGTAACTCATAATGACTAGTCCTGTCCCCAGTAGTAACTCATAATGACTAGTCCTGTCCCCAGTAGTAACTCATAATGACTAGTCCTGTCCCCAGTAGTAACTCATAATGACTAGTCCTGTCCCCAGTAGTAACTCATAATGACTAGTCCTGTCCCCAGTAGTAACTCATAATGACTAGTCCTGTCCCCAGTAGTAACTCATAATGACTAGTCCTGTCCCCAGTAGTAACTCATAATGACTAGTCCTGTCCCCAGTAGTAACTCATAATGACTAGTCCTGTCCCCAGTAGTAACTCATAATGACTAGTCCTGTCCCCAGTAGTAACTCATCATAATGACTAGTCCTGTCCCCAGTAGTAACTCATCATAATGACTAGTCCTGTCCCCAGTAGTAACTCATAATGACTAGTCCTGTCCCCAGTAGTAACTCATAATGACTAGTCCTGTCCCCAGTAGTAACTCATAATGACTAGTCCTGTCCCCAGTAGTAACTCATAATGACTAGTCCTGTCCCCAGTAGTAACTCATAATGACTAGTCCTGTCCCCAGTAGTAACTCATAATGACTAGTCCTGTCCCCAGTAGTAACTCATAATGACTAGTCCTGTCCCCAGTAGTAACTCATAATGACTAGTCCTGTCCCCAGTAGTAACTCATAATGACTAGTCCTGTCCCCAGTAGTAACTCATAATGACTAGTCCTGTCCCCAGTAGTAACTCATAATGACTAGTCCTGTCCCCAGTAGTAACTCATAATGACTAGTCCTGTCCCCAGTAGTAACTCATCATATTGACTAGTCCTGTCCCCAGTAGTAACTCATCATATTGACTAGTCCTGTCCCCAGTAGTAACTCATAATGACTAGTCCTGTCCCCAGTAGTAACTCAACATATTGACTAGTCCTGTCCCCAGTAGTAACTCATAATGACTAGTCCTGTCCCCAGTAGTAACTCATAATGACTAGTCCTGTCCCCAGTAGTAACTCATCATAATGACTAGTCCTGTCCCCAGTAGTAACTCATAATGACTAGTCCTGTCCCCAGTAGTAACTCATAATGACTAGTCCTGTCCCCAGTAGTAACTCATAATGACTAGTCCTGTCCCCAGTAGTAACTCATAATGACTAGTCCTGTCCCCAGTAGTAACTCATAATGACTAGTCCTGTCCCCAGTAGTAACTCATAATGACTAGTCCTGTCCCCAGTAGTAACTCATAATGACTAGTCCTGTCCCCAGTAGTAACTCATAATGACTAGTCCTGTCCCCAGTAGTAACTCATAATGACTAGTCCTGTCCCCAGTAGTAACTCATCATATTGACTAGTCCTGTCCCCAGTAGTAACTCATAATGACTAGTCCTGTCCCCAGTAGTAACTCATCATATTGACTAGTCCTGTCCCCAGTAGTAACTCATAATGACTAGTCCTGTCCCCAGTAGTAACTCATAATGACTAGTCCTGTCCCCAGTAGTAACTCATCATAATGACTAGTCCTGTCCCCAGTAGTAACTCATAATGACTAGTCCTGTCCCCAGTAGTAACTCATAATTACTATTCCTGTCCCCAGTAATAACTCATAATGACTAGTCCTGTCCCCAGTAATAACTGATAATGACTAGTCCTGTCCCCAGTAGTAACTCATAATGACTAGTCCTGTCCCCAGTAGTAACTCATCATAATGACTAGTCCTGTCCCCAGTAGTAACTCATAATGACTAGTCCTGTCCCCAGTAGTAACTCATAATGACTAGTCCTGTCCCCAGTAGTAACTCATCATAATGACTAGTCCTGTCCCCAGTAGTAACTCATCATAATGACTAGTCCTGTCCCCAGTAGTAAGTCATCATAATGACTAGTCCTGTCCCCAGTAGTAACTCATAATGACTAGTCCTGTCCCCAGTAGTAACTCATCATAATGACTAGTCCTGTCCCCAGTAGTAACTCATAATGACTAGTCCTGTCCCCAGTAGTCACTCATCATAATGACTAGTCCTGTCCCCAGTAGTAACTCATCATAATGACTAGTCCTGTCCCCAGTAGTAACTCATAATGACTAGTCCTGTCCCCAGTAGTAACTCATAATGACTAGTCCTGTCCCCAGTAGTAACTCATCATACTGACTAGTCCTGTCCCCAGTAGTAACTCATAATGACTAGTCCTGTCCCCAGTAGTAACTCATAATGACTAGTCCTGTCCCCAGTAGTAACTCATAATGACTAGTCCTGTCCCCAGTAGTAACTCATAATGACTAGTCCTGTCCCCAGTAGTAACTCATCATAATGACTAGTCCTGTCCCCAGTAGTAACTCATCATAATGACTAGTCCTGTCCCCAGTAGTAACTCATCATAATGACTAGTCCTGTCCCCAGTAGTAACTCATAATGACTAGTCCTGTCCCCAGTAGTAACTCATCATAATGACTAGTCCTGTCCCCAGTAGTAACTCATAATGACTAGTCCTGTCCCCAGTAGTAACTCATAATGACTAGTCCTGTCCCCAGTAGTAACTCATAATGACTAGTCCTGTCCCCAGTAGTAACTCATAATGACTAGTCCTGTCCCCAGTAGTAACTCATAATGACTAGTCCTGTCCCCAGTAGTAACTCATAATGACTAGTCCTGTCCCCAGTAGTAACTCATCATAATGACTAGTCCTGTCCCCAGTAGTAACTCATCATAATGACTAGTCCTGTCCCCAGTAGTAACTCATCATAATGACTAGTCCTGTCCCCAGTAGTAACTCATCATAATGACTAGTCCTGTCCCCAGTAGTAACTCATAATGACTAGTCCTGTCCCCAGTAGTAACTCATAATGACTAGTTCTGTCCCCAGTAGTAACTCATAATGACTAGTCCTGTCCCCAGTAGTAACTCATAGTGACTAGTCCTGTCCCCAGTAGTAACTCATAATGACTAGTCCTGTCCCCAGTAGTAACTCATAATGACTAGTCCTGTCCCCAGTAGTAACTCATAATGACTAATCCTGTCCCCAGTAGTAAGTCATCATAATGACTAGTCCTGTCCCCAGTAGTAACTCATAATGACTAGTCCTGTCCCCAGTAGCAACTCATAATGACTAGTCCTGTCCCCAGTAGTAACTCATAATGACTAGTCCTGTCCCCAGTAGTAACTCATCATAATAACTAGTCCTGTCCCCAGTAGTAACTCATTATAATGACTAGTCCTGTCCCCAGTAGTAACTCATAATGACTAGTCCTTTCCCCAGTAGTAACTCATAATGACTAGTCCTGTCCCCAGTAGTAACTCATAATGACTAGTCCTGTCCCCAGTAGTAACTCATAATGACTAGTCCTGTCCCCAGTAGTAACTCATAGTGACTAGTCCTGTCCCCTGTAGTAACTCATAACGACTAGTCCTGTCCCCAGTAGTAACTCATAATGACTAGTCCTGTCCCCAGTAGTAACTCATAATGACTAGTCCTATCCCCAGTAGTAACTCATAATGACTAGTCCTGTCCCCAGTAGTAACTCATAATGACTAGTCCTGTCCCCAGTAGTAACTCATATTGACTAGTCCTGTCCCCAGTAGTAACTCCTAATGACTAGTCCTGTCCCCAGTAGTAACTCCTAATGACTAGTCCTGTCCCCAGTAGTAAGCCATCATAATGACTAGTCGTGTCCCCAGTAGTAACTCATAATGACTAGTCCTGTCCCCAGTAGTAACTCATAATGACTAGTCCTGTCCCCAGTAGTAACTCATAATGACTAGTCCTGTCCCCAGTAGTAACTCATAATGACTAGTCCTGTCCCCAGTAGTAACTCATAATGACTAGTCCTGTCCCCAGTAGTAACTCATCATAATGACTAGTCCTGTCCCCAGTAGTAACTCATCATAATGACTAGTCCTGTCCCCAGTAGTAACTCATAATGACTAGTCCTGTCCCCAGTAGTAACTCATAATGACTAGTTCTGTCCCCAGTAGTAACTCATAATGACTAGTCCTGTCCCCAGTAGTAACTCATAATGACTAGTCCTGTCCCCAGTAGTAACTCATAATGACTAGTCCTGTCCCCAGTAGTAACTCATAATGACTAGTCCTGTCCCCAGTAGTAACTCATAATGACTAATCCTGTCCCCAGTAGTAAGTCATCATAATGACTAGTCCTATCCCCAGTAGTAACTCATAATGACTAGTCCTGTCCCCAGTAGTAACTCATAATGACTAGTCCTGTCCCCAGTAGTAACTCATAATGACTTGTCATGTCCCCAGTAGTAACTCATCATAATGACTAGTCCTGTCCCCAGTAGTAACTCATAATGACTAGTCCTGTCCCCAGTAGTAACTCATAATGACTAGTCCTGTCCCCAGTAGTAACTCATAATGACTAGTCCTGTCCCCAGTAGTAACTCATAATGACTAGTCCTGTCCCCAGTAGTAACTCATAATGACTAGTCCTGTCCCCAGTAGTAACTCATAATGACTAGTCCTGTCCCCAGTAGTAACTCATAATGACTAGTCCTGTCCCCAGTAGTAACTCATAATGACTAGTCCTGTCCCCAGTAGTAACTCATAATGACTAGTCCTGTCCCCAGTAGTAACTCATCATAATGACTAGTCCTGTCCCCAGTAGTAACTCATCATAATGACTAGTCCTGTCCCCAGTAGTAACTCATCATAATGACTAGTCCTGTCCCCAGTAGTAACTCATAATGACTAGTCCTGTCCCCAGTAGTAACTCATAATGACTAGTCCTGTCCCCAGTAGTAACTCATAATGACTAGTTCTGTCCCCAGTAGTAACTCATAATGACTAGTCCTGTCCCCAGTAGTAACTCATAGTGACTAGTCCTGTCCCCAGTAGTAACTCATAATGACTAGTCCTGTCCCCAGTAGTAACTCATAATGACTAGTCCTGTCCCCAGTAGTAACTCATAATGACTAATCCTGTCCCCAGTAGTAAGTCATCATAATGACTAGTCCTGTCCCCAGTAGTAACTCATAATGACTAGTCCTTTCCCCAGTAGTAACTCATCATAATGACTAGTCCTGTCCCCAGTAGTAACTCATCATAATGACTAGTCCTGTCCCCAGTAGTAACTCATCATAATGACTAGTCCTGTCCCCAGTAGTAACTCATCATAATGACTAGTCCTGTCCCCAGTAGTAACTCATAATGACTAGTCCTGTCCCCAGTAGTAACTCATAATGACTAGTTCTGTCCCCAGTAGTAACTCATAATGACTAGTCCTGTCCCCAGTAGTAACTCATAGTGACTAGTCCTGTCCCCAGTAGTAACTCATAATGACTAGTCCTGTCCCCAGTAGTAACTCATAATGACTAGTCCTGTCCCCAGTAGTAACTCATAATGACTAATCCTGTCCCCAGTAGTAAGTCATCATAATGACTAGTCCTGTCCCCAGTAGTAACTCATAATGACTAGTCCTGTCCCCAGTAGCAACTCATAATGACTAGTCCTGTCCCCAGTAGTAACTCATAATGACTAGTCCTGTCCCCAGTAGTAACTCATCATAATAACTAGTCCTGTCCCCAGTAGTAACTCATTATAATGACTAGTCCTGTCCCCAGTAGTAACTCATAATGACTAGTCCTTTCCCCAGTAGTAACTCATAATGACTAGTCCTGTCCCCAGTAGTAACTCATAATGACTAGTCCTGTCCCCAGTAGTAACTCATAATGACTAGTCCTGTCCCCAGTAGTAACTCATAGTGACTAGTCCTGTCCCCTGTAGTAACTCATAACGACTAGTCCTGTCCCCAGTAGTAACTCATAATGACTAGTCCTGTCCCCAGTAGTAACTCATAATGACTAGTCCTATCCCCAGTAGTAACTCATAATGACTAGTCCTGTCCCCAGTAGTAACTCATAATGACTAGTCCTGTCCCCAGTAGTAACTCATATTGACTAGTCCTGTCCCCAGTAGTAACTCCTAATGACTAGTCCTGTCCCCAGTAGTAACTCCTAATGACTAGTCCTGTCCCCAGTAGTAAGCCATCATAATGACTAGTCGTGTCCCCAGTAGTAACTCATAATGACTAGTCCTGTCCCCAGTAGTAACTCATAATGACTAGTCCTGTCCCCAGTAGTAACTCATAATGACTAGTCCTGTCCCCAGTAGTAACTCATAATGACTAGTCCTGTCCCCAGTAGTAACTCATAATGACTAGTCCTGTCCCCAGTAGTAACTCATCATAATGACTAGTCCTGTCCCCAGTAGTAACTCATCATAATGACTAGTCCTGTCCCCAGTAGTAACTCATAATGACTAGTCCTGTCCCCAGTAGTAACTCATAATGACTAGTTCTGTCCCCAGTAGTAACTCATAATGACTAGTCCTGTCCCCAGTAGTAACTCATAATGACTAGTCCTGTCCCCAGTAGTAACTCATAATGACTAGTCCTGTCCCCAGTAGTAACTCATAATGACTAGTCCTGTCCCCAGTAGTAACTCATAATGACTAATCCTGTCCCCAGTAGTAAGTCATCATAATGACTAGTCCTATCCCCAGTAGTAACTCATAATGACTAGTCCTGTCCCCAGTAGTAACTCATAATGACTAGTCCTGTCCCCAGTAGTAACTCATAATGACTTGTCATGTCCCCAGTAGTAACTCATCATAATGACTAGTCCTGTCCCCAGTAGTAACTCATAATGACTAGTCCTGTCCCCAGTAGTAACTCATAATGACTAGTCCTGTCCCCAGTAGTAACTCATAATGACTAGTCCTGTCCCCAGTAGTAACTCATAATGACTAGTCCTGTCCCCAGTAGTAACTCATAATGACTAGTCCTGTCCCCAGTAGTAACTCATAATGACTAGTCCTGTCCCCAGTAGTAACTCATAATGACTAGTCCTGTCCCCAGTAGTAACTCATAATGACTAGTCCTGTCCCCAGTAGTAACTCATAATGACTAGTCCTGTCCCCAGTAGTAACTCATCATAATGACTAGTCCTGTCCCCAGTAGTAACTCATCATAATGACTAGTCCTGTCCCCAGTAGTAACTCATCATAATGACTAGTCCTGTCCCCAGTAGTAACTCATAATGACTAGTCCTGTCCCCAGTAGTAACTCATAATGACTAGTCCTGTCCCCAGTAGTAACTCATAATGACTAGTTCTGTCCCCAGTAGTAACTCATAATGACTAGTCCTGTCCCCAGTAGTAACTCATAGTGACTAGTCCTGTCCCCAGTAGTAACTCATAATGACTAGTCCTGTCCCCAGTAGTAACTCATAATGACTAGTCCTGTCCCCAGTAGTAACTCATAATGACTAATCCTGTCCCCAGTAGTAAGTCATCATAATGACTAGTCCTGTCCCCAGTAGTAACTCATAATGACTAGTCCTTTCCCCAGTAGTAACTCATAATGACTAGTCCTGTCCCCAGTAGTAACTCATAATGACTAGTCCTGTCCCCAGTAGTAACTCATCATAATAACTAGTCCTGTCCCCAGTAGTAACTCATTATAATGACTAGTCCTGTCCCCAGTAGTAACTCATAATGACTAGTCCTTTCCCCAGTAGTAACTCATAATGACTAGTCCTG